>NC_081291.1:203463980-203767010 GCF_030435805.1 Mustela lutreola
CAATTGAAAGAAATCAGAGTATTGCTTTTATTTTTATCACAATTTAGAAGCAGAATGACCAAATACACATACATAATAGATTGTATGGGCATACATATATTGATGTATATGAATATGTGTATAATTTCCCATATAATTTACAATTTTTTACTAAAACACAAACAAAAAATGTTAAGAATAAGATTTCCCATATAAATGTTAACTCAAAAAGAAATTAGATCTTTAAGTTGAAATGTAGTTTGAACATATGAACCAAAATGTAAAGCATTAAATAATATTTAGTAAAGTACACTTTCTATCTTTTATTGGGCATATAATAATACAGCTCAAGTTTACTTAGCATTCTATTATTCTTTTACTATTGTAATACATATACTTTATTGAACAGATAAACATAGTTTTACATTTTATTTCTTTTAAATATTTTATTTATTTATTTGTCAGGAAGAGGGAGAGAGAGTGAGCACAAGCAGGAGTTGCAGCAGGCAGAGGGAGAAGCAGGCTTCCCACTAAACAAGGAACCTAATGCGGGTCTCGATTCCAGGACTCTGGAATCATGATCTGAGCCAAAAGCAGACGCTTAACAAACTGAGCCACCCAGTCATCCCAAGGTTTGTATTTTAGATTTTATTTAAATTGGTCATACTAGAATTTAAGGATTTCATTTTGTCATACTTTATTCTAAATTACAAAAAATAACTTCATTCATTTTTCTTGATATAAAATTTTCATTTGTCCTACTTAACTGAAACAAATTAAATTGTGAGGCATCTGGGGAGCTCAGTTGGCTAAACATCTGACTTCAGCCAGGTCATGGTTTCAGGGTCTCAGGATATTGCCAGGGTCTCCGGATAATGCCCCGCTCCATGCTCAGTGGGGAGTTTGCTTGGTCTTCTCTCTCTTCTCCTCCTACCACTCTCTGTATCTCTCAAATAAAATCTTTTTAAAAAGAAACAAATTAAATTATAAAGAGCATGTAATCATAAAGAAATCAACATTTCTCTTAGGTTATTTACAATCTATTAAATTATTCAAAAAATAGTCTTTCCTTTAACTGTTGATTTTAAAATGTGTTTTATTTTAACCTGTTCAACCAACCCTTTACTAAAACTGCTCTCTAGAAGGGCACAGGTACTGAATCATTAGCACATTAATCTCATTGCACCTTACGATCTTGTTTTTATTTTTCATCTTCCATTCACCTCTTCTCTCTGGAACTTTTGTCTCCTTTTTAATATGTGATAGAATTCTTCAACTGATTATTATCCTAAATTAGTAACTAGTGAACTTCTCCATTTTTTGTTGATGTATGCACATCTTAAATATAAGTATTTTCTGAAGATTTTTTTTAATTTCACATAATTTCAGAGTTCTCTACATGGATGATTCTGAATTCTAAGTATTTTATATATTTCTTCATGTCTTTGAAACCCAGTCCGATATTGTTTATAGATACACTCACATGCTAATTCTAAACTTAATATCCTTAAATAGAGACCAGCATCATTCTTTTTTTTTTTTTAATTTTTTATTTTTTATTTTTTTTAAAGATTTTATTTATTTATTTGACAGACGGAGATCACAAGTAGGCAGAGAGGCAGGCAGAGAGAGAGAGAGGAGGAAGCAGGCTCCCTGCTGAGCAGAGAGCCCGATGCGGGACTCGATCCCAGGACCCTGAGATCATGACCTGAGCCAAAGGCAGCGGCTTAACCCACTGAGCCACCCAGGCACCCGAGACCAGCATCATTCTTTTAAGCACAGCCCATGTACACATATTTATGTCACCAGTATTTATGTCACCAACAGCACTGCACATAAAGGCTATGTTTCTGTATGATTGGTCTAGCTGCTAGGTGATCATTAGGTGTGGGTCTGTTGACTATATTTCTTGACCATTTTATCTCTCAATTTATTGTATCACACATCTTTTTAGATTTTATGATGAAAATTTTGCATAAATGAATAGTAGAGAATGAGATAAATAATATTGACCCTTTGAAATGGGATTGCTTTTTCTTTTGTCAAGTTGTTTTTTTTTTTTATGTCTAATCTAATATATTGATTTCAGATTGCTTCTGACAAAATTGACTAAATATTTCACAATCACAACTTTTGTCAAGTTGTGATTGTGAAATATTTAGTCAATTTTGTCAGAAGTACATCTGTATTTAGGTTTTATTGTTATCACCTTTGTATTGAGACTTCAAATTATTTCAGCCTTGGGCAGCTAGTACCATATACTGAGTGTGGGGTTTGGAGTTTCAAAGAGGGGCTGGCCTTTGTACTTATTCTCAACTTTCATTGATCCATGAACATGCATATGCCACAGAAAATCTCTCTATATATGTCCTTTTACCCCTCCGCTAATGAGTGGTAGAACATCATTGCTGTTTCTTGGTGCATAAAAGTGAATGTAGGACTAATTCTCTCTTCAACTTTTTTTTAGATTTAGCGCACTGTCCTTTGAGAGTGGGGCTTTGTCAGTGCTCCTTGGACAACCAAGACTTGCCTTATGTCTAGAAGATTTTAGGTAGGAACGAGTTCTCTCTACTTATCATGGTAATTCAGGTATCTCTTGAGTCAGTGCAGAATTTTCAGCCCAAGTCATTTCTTAGCTTTCCACCAGAGACTAATTTTTACTTATATTCTTTCCTGAGAATCAATGTATCATTGCCCAGAACAAGGGCCAACTTGATGGTCTCCTGACTTTCTCCCTGAGACAATGGATCTAGGCTGTAGTCTTTGCAGCAGAAAATGTCCTGCCCTTAATCAAGCCATCCATGGTGTTGGCTTTTCTATGACAGAAGGATCCAGAAATGGTCAGGGCTTTGTGCCTCTGTCCAACTGAGGATGCTTTTCCAACTTTCTGTCCTGCCCACAATGTATCTCATGACAGAAGTGGAAAAGATCTTACAAGTAAATGTGAATTCCACTTTCTTTTGGGGCTTCAAAGAATTTTAAGTGGTCATAGTATACATCATTTTGCACTTAAGAATTTGTTAAGTTTTGTTGTTTTCTTTCACACTTTCAGGACAGTCATCTCTACTGTGCTCTCTTGTCTCTCCTTGGAGGGTCTCATCATCTGGTTGACTTGATAATTTTGAAACCTCAGCTCTTTTATGAACTTGGGAAAAGTTAGGATTCTGTTGATACTCCTTTCTTCTTGTTTTAAGATATGAACAATCTCCCAATCCCATCTTCTTTCATTACAAACCATAAGTGACTCTTAATCTCACAAAACAAACTGAGAATTGCTGGGGGGAGGGGGTTTGGGAGAAGGGGGTGGTATTATGGACATTGGGGAGGGTATGTGCTTTGGTGAGTGCTGTGAAGTGTGTAAACCTGGTGATTCACAGACCTGTACCCCTGGGGATAAAAATATATGTTTATAAAAAATAAAAAATTATATTAAAAAAAAAAGAAAAATAATTACTTTGATTAGGAAAAAAAAAAAAAGATATGAACAATCTCCTCTTGTTTTTTAACCTTCTAAGCAGAAACAAAACTTGGGTGCAAGTAATTTACTCAGGAAGTAATTTCCGGAAATGATGTTGGAGCAATGGAAAGTGAACAGTATACAGAAAAAATGCAATACAGATGGCATCAAAGAGCAGACGTAACTGCATAAGAGACCCCTGTAGGACAGTGGAGCATCTGTCACAGAGCTTTCCCACCTGAAGGGTGAGGGAAGTATTCTCTGCTTTAAAATTTTTCTGTCTGGTTTTCCTGAAGATGATAGTTAGATGATAGATAGATAGATAGATATATAGATAAAGACATGCATATTGTATAAGCATGAAAAAGTTGCACAGAGCAGTACTTATACTTAATTGTATTCCAAATGATCTGGAACCACAAGATCTCATTTCAAAGCAATTTTATTACTTTTCCTCTCATGTCAATGTCAAAAAGTATCCTTGTTACCACATGTCAGTAATTTTCAAGCATTTCTGGGTTTCTACTTAAAACCAATTAGTCTCCAAGGTTATCCTGATGAGCAATTTGTTAATTGCAAATTACAGATTTACTTATCATTTATCATCCTGAGACTGATGATTTAAATGCTTTGTTCCATTGTTTTTCTTGAAAATTGTTATGATTTTTCATAATTATAATTGATCTACATATATTTTGTGTATTTCTACTGGAGCAAACATTTTTGAGAGAAACATTTAATTTTAAGAGGCATATGTCACATTTATTTGGCATTGTGTATTATGTACTGTGAGGTTAAAGTTTATTTTAATTCATTTATTTTTGTTGAACTCTGAGAACATGGACGAAGACTAGTGGTAATTTGTACATTTTTGTCAATACATTGCCTGTGTTATCTGTTCTCAGAACAAAATATAAACCTCTCTGAGCTCACTAGAGTTTACAGTTTAATTTAATCAACTCACCATCTACTGGGATGAGTGACTATGACTAAAAATCTGCAGTAGGAAAAGAGGGCTACGTGTGCGGCTTATATCTTAGTTTCAGCTGAATGAGAGTATGAGACTATGTTACACTCAAAGCTCCAGGTATGATCCTTGTTATATCATATATAAAGCATATTATGTGATTCCCAGAAATTAGATAATTTAAATGTTTAAATGAATGATTTCAATCAGAAGTTATCACAGAAGTCAATAATAGATAGAGATTCAAAATAAGAGATCAAATGTTAAGAAGAGATTAGATAAAATGATCCCAGAAAAGGAGCTATTGCATTTGTCAGTATAGAACTCAAACAAAAGCAGTTTCTAATGCATTTGGGGTGGGGGAGTATAATTAAAAGCACTTCAAGAGAGAATCTGAGGCAAGTAATATAGTGAAAACGTATTTTTTTTTTTTTTTGTGAATGATGAAGACAGAACTGATGATGTAGTTTGTAGGGCACTTTTCTATGTTTGTTTACTATTTTGTTTTGGAACTCCTAGAGCATGTTTATATGCTAGTAGAATTTTCCATTGAAAACAAACCATTGGTGGTGCAAGTTAGTGGGGGATATGAGATGTTGAAGTAAATTTTTTATAAAGGACATAGGATATGAGGACCAGAAAACAACTTGATGAAATGGTTGTCCTTATATAGGAGCAAGAAGACCATGATGGCAAAGAAACTTCACCATTTGCAAAAATAGTAAAGTGAGATGTTATTACAAAAGCATAGAATCATGATTTCATGTATGATGATGAACAAAAGATCCAGTTTGATAGCTTCAAGTGTTTCACTGAAGTAAAAACTTTGGGAATAATAGCTGTGTACACATATTATCAAATACAAAAGATTATTTTAAAACATGAAACATTATATGTTGTGCACTCATTCTATATATTACCAGAACTTTAAAAGTATGTACATAGTTAACTAAGGAATATTAATTTCACCCTCCAAAATAATTTATCTGAGCTCTGAAACAGATATAATTATGTCCCACAGAAAGAAGTCTTTGCTCATATAAATGTAGGTAAGTTTTCCAAGGCTTTTGTATGTTATTTCCCCTTAAAAATTAAAAAAAAAGAAACACAAATATATAGCATTTTCTTCTGAATCTTTTCTATTAATGAATAGCAGCATTCCCTTGGTTATAAAAATAGGTAATGAAGACTTATACTTAAACACTGATATACTTAAGATACTTAGGCAGGGATTCAATGGTTTGCAGGCATGAATAATCTAGATTATTTTCATAAACTCTAAAAGCAGCAAGCATACCATATATTTATAAGAAGTGAAGAAGGTAAGAAAGCATAGGCAATAAATTTTCAATCAAAATATCATGTAAGGGATGCCTGGGTGGCTCAGTTGGTTAAGCAGCTGCCTTCGGCTCAGGTCATGATCCCGGCGTCCTGGGATTGAGTCCCACATCGGGCTCCTTGCTCGGCAGGGAGCCTGCCTCTCCCTCTGCCTCTGCCTCCCATTCTGTCTGTCTGTGCTCACTCTCTCTCCCTCTCTCTCTCTGAAAAATAAAATAAATAAAATCTTTGAAAAAAAAATCATGTAAATAATGATTTTTGAGTAATTATTGGAGACTGACATTGGGAAGTATTATCCTAATCAGAGAATTTTGATTAATCTAATCTCTTCTTCACTGTGCCTATGCAAATAATGCCTCCACTGGTGCTCTAATTTGAAACAACAGGTTTCATTTATTAATGAATAAAAGGAAGTTACCAGTGATAATGGCAGCATTATGGCTAATGTTAAAATCTGTAAAGCAATTTGACAGAAATATTGAAGTTGATTACTAAAAGAAAAATTAAATTTCATTGACAATATTTACTCAGGGAAAACTGTAGTCATCACTAGGCAGGACCATGCTGATAATGGAGAAAGACATTCTCAAATTAAATATGATGTTCTGGCTCTGAGTCTTTTGAGTACTAATTATTTTCATCCCTCTTATAAACAAATCACATGTTAGTATATAAATAAATTATTTTGAAATAATTGTAGGTTACCATTAAAGGTACATTATTATTTAATACATTGTCAACTTTGTCTCCCTTCCCCCTCACAATAAGAAGATATATTATTTTCCAAATTATGTTGTTAAATATAAAAGTGATCAGAAGGACACATGCTGTGATGAATGCTGGGTAGTATATGAAACTAATGAATCACTGAACACTACATCAAAGATGAATGATGTAATATGTGTTGGCTAACTGAACATAATAAAAAGAAAGAAAGAAAGATCCAAAAAAAGCGATCAGAAAAAGTTAACTCAAAAAAAGAATTACAGACATATGACTCTCTTTTTTTTTTATCTAGAAGCTATAAATATAGGAATTCTAGAAAACACAAAATTTATACACAATAAGAAGTTCAATTCCAAGGTTCATAAAATCCAAAGCTCTTCAAAGCCTTAACAAAGAAATTGAGTTCCTTCTTCATCAAGATGCCACCTGTCTTCTACAGCATGTTCATTCTTACCATGAAGCTATGGATGCATGAGAAATACTATAAACATTTTGATGTAGGAATCAACTATGTTTGAAAAGTGAGACCAGGAAAGCTTCTATTTTGACCGGTTTCATTTTGTCCTTATCTCTAGAAGTGTTTTTGCTCTTTCATTATTATACTACATGCAACAGAAGTTTTTTCAGCAGGATTACAAAAAGGCAGCTAAGTCAACAGTCTTTCTCCATTTCCAGGCCTAATTAATCCTTCAGGAATAGAACATACTGGTTTAGCAAATTTTTGAGAGTTATAGCAACTGGTTTTAGGGAGTACTCTTTGAGCATCATAAGCCAGATCCAGCAGGTTAATAGAACAACTAACAACAAACAAATTCCTGGTTTATTGACCAAGAATATTTGAAACAGAAGCCTTTGTCCTTGAGTATTATTATCATAGTTCTTCATAAGATAACTAAGGTTTGCTTTTATCATGACCTGATATCCATTCCAAACTTCTTTGCAAGTGACACAGAGTTATCTATGCTGGTAATGTGTGTGTGTGTGTGTGTGTATATTATACATATTTAATATGTATATATATATATAATATGTATATATTTATACATATTAAATATATTTAAATATAAATAATATATTTAAATAAATATAAATAAATATAAATATATATAAATTATATATTTAAATATATTTATATATTTAAATATATGATTTAAATAAATAAATACATAAATATATTTAAATTTATATGTTTAAATATATTTATGTATTTAGAAATATATTTTTATATTTAATATATAAATATATTTAATATGTATAATATATACATATTGTATATAAAATATGATAAATGCATATATTGTGCATTTAATATGTATATATCATATATAATATAATACACATTCATTTATTCCTACATAATTCAAAAAATCTTTATATGCCAAAAAAAATTGTGACTGTCTTTTTAATTCAATTGACTTATTCATTTGAGTATTTGAATACTATATGGTTAATGAGGACAAGAGATTGTTACAAATAGAATGTTGCATTAATCATATTTGGAGATGAATCAGTTATAAAGAGAGTAACTATATATTTCAGGTATCAGGAAAGTACTTATAAATGGCCATTTTCCTGACATGATTATTATTACTAATTTTTATTCTCAGAAATGTCCTAGTTTAAATGATAAATGATATGGGCTACCCCAGTTTATGTCATGAAGTTTTCCAAAACATGGGACAGAGAATAGGTGGATAGACTGAATTGACCAGAATTCTAGGATTTTATTTTCAGTGAGTTAGATTTGTCATCCTTAAAGAGAAATTCCTCTGCAAGAATGGTTGAACTTGAAATGAAGAAACACAAAAGCCATCTCTCTGTCTTTAATACATGATAGGTGGTATCAATGAGATTTGTGTAGGTCAAGTAGATGACATAAATTTGAAAGTTCTTTTTCTAACTTATTGTTAAAGGAACAATGGTCATGACATGGCAATAGTGAGGAATTAGTGCAACAAAACCCTGTAGCAATCCTCAGGTATACAAGATAGGGAATAAGAGGCTACTGTTTGGGAGAGTTTCAAGGAAATGGACTTCTTTGGAAAAAAGCTAAGTTTCAGTCAAGGTGAAATAGTAAAGCATCATTTTAAAATAGCAGCTTTTAATATTACAGTAATTCCTGGATATGGAGTAGCAGTTCCAAAAGCCAAAAAGGAAGAATCATCTGGTTTTAGAGAAAAGATAAGGGACAAATTGGATATGGAGCAAGATTATAATAATATAGAATATTCAGGCAATGTTAATACAGTAAAAAAATAGATCTGTCTTTCTCTCTCTTTTTTACTGTTTCTATTCTACTTCTTGTTCTGGTGGTGGTTACACAGATGTATTCCTTTTGTACTAATTCATGGAGTACTGTTCTTAGTTTTTGTGTTCATTTAATTTCTATATTATTTTTTAACAAAAATTATTTTAAAAAATTGGGTTAAAATTAGGTACTTCTGAACACTTACCAACCCTCAAAGTATTATTCACTTCTCAAACTTGATTTTATCTTAGGTAACAAAAACAAGTATATGAACATATTTTTAACCCATTTAATATGGTCTCATTGATTACCTCCCCTTAGATTCTTTTTTTATTTTTAAATTATTTTATTTTTTCAGTGCTCCAAGATTCATTGTTTAGGAATCACAACCAGTGCTCCATGCAATATGTGCCCTCCTTAATACCCACCACCAGGTTCACCTAACCTCCCACCTCGCCCACCCCTCCAAAATTCTGTTTGTTTCTCAGCATTCACAGTCTCTGATGGTTTGTCTCCCCCTTTGATTGCCCCCAATTCCTTTGCCTTTCATTCTCCTAATGTACTCCATGTTATTCCTTATGCTCCACAAGTGAAACCATATGGTAATTGACTCTCTCTGCTTGACTTATTTCACTCTTAGTGCTTCTTTTTTTATTTTTTAATTGTACCTCAATAACTTACAAATATTATTCACATAATAAGATTTAGCCTTTTTAGCAAAAACCATTCTGCAATTTAAAAATGTAGTATCGGGGCGCCTGGGTGGCTCAGTGGGTTGAAGCTTCTGCCTTCGGCTCAGGTCATGATCCCAGGGTCCCGGGATTGAGCCCTGCATGGGGCTCTGCTCAGCAGGGATCCTGCTTCCTCCTGTCTCCCCTTGCCTCTCTGCCTACTTGTGATCTCTGTCTGTCAAATGAATAAATAAAATCTTTGAAAAAAATATAGTATCAGATTTATAGACAATAAAGAAACACGTGGGATGACTGAAATCATTTGGTGTGTATAAGAGACCATAGCAATCAAATTCATGATTATTTTTATAGTTTTGATGACTATCAAAATTTATACACATTTAAGAGAAAACCAATTGGTAATAAATCCAGGAAAGAACTGATTAGACAGTGAACAAGATTATCTAAGATAATAAACCTTATCCACATTAAAATGAATTGATAACAAAGAGGTAGAGATAGCCCTGAAAAGTCCCTGTGAGGGGAGAGCTAGTGAGCATCTTGTGAAATCTGTTGTGAGAATAAAATAAGATAGTGATGATGATGATGATGATGATGATTACTATTATTGATATTATTATCATTTGAATGAGTTCATAAAAGCTTGGAGTGTGTCTGAGACTATCTGACACAGAGATGTTTCTCCCAAGTCTTCGGATCATGTCTGTGTACTTAATCAGTCATGCAGTAGCTTAAGTTCCTATTTTGACCTTCTTCTAATAGTTGATGGCATCCTAGGCAGACATTGTGTAATGAATTAGACAGAAAATCAGCTTTCTGTTGGTTTCTATTGGTTGAGTTGAGTCAAGTGTTCAAGGTACTCAACCCTTTGATTGTTTTCTCTTCCCATATCCCTGCCTGTCAACGAAATGTTATTTCTTCTGATACCTAATTGTAGATCTATACATATTACTCAACATTAACTCATTTCCATCTCAATTTATTAGTATCACTTCAGGGATTGGGATCCTGTCAAATTCCTTTTTAATGATATATAGTGTTACATTGAGACTATTCTAGCCATGGCAGCTTATAGCTTTGAACTCTGTATGTATATATATATATATATATATATATATATATATATATACACACATATATATTTACTTTTATTAGGAACTGATGACATTATTCAGAGTAGAAATTGAAAGGATCAAAGTCATAATGATACATTTGGTCCCAACACTTTCTTGGAGGAGATGGGAAAGAGGTCAGAATACTTCTTTCAATTGACCAAAATCTACCTATATGGAATGCTCTTCTAAGCCAGATGTACTATCAGTAATTGCCTTGAGAGAAGTATAGAAATGCAAGATAGCCCAATAAAAGAATATTGGTGTTAGAGATGTTTTGAAAAATATGCTTGAAGCACTGTTATCTTTAGTTTTGAAGAGTGGCTGATATAAAGTATCTAACTGATTAAACCCTTTGTATGTTAACAGAAAATTCTTCCTTTGCAAATGGTTGTTTCCCTTGCTGAGTCTACTCATGCGTATCTTATTGAATAAGGCAAAATTTGACAGTTTAGGTTGAATACTAGCAAAAGATAGAGTATAAAGAAAAGCCCACTTTATGTAGACATAGCATAACTTTAAAAAAAAAATTTATTTATTTATTAGAGAGAGAGAGAACATAATCCAGGGAGCGGGTATTGGGGGAGGGATAAGCAGTCTCCCTGCTGAGCAAGGAACCAGACTGGGGCTCAATCCCAGGATCCTGAGATCATGACCTGAGCCTGAGACAGATGCTCAACAGACTGAGCCACTCAAGCACCCCAGATATAGCTTAACTTTAACTAAATATCTGCCTTTACTGCCTTTAGAATAGAAACAAGATGATAAAAAAAAAAAATGTAATTGACCATCTTATCTTTAAAATGAGTGTCATGTAAAACATTTAGCATTGGCAAATGATTCATGGGTTGTGTGAAGTGCTAGAAGAAAAACAGTGTTATCAGGAGTAAACTGTGTTTACTAACCCATCATCTCAAACAAGCACAATGTGAAAGTGAGTGGGCTCTATCATTATACTACAAATTAGGAAATAACCAAATGGGGACTAGAAGGTAGAAAATCTTCTCAGTAAATCTGAATAATCTAATTAGAAATTTTTTTTAAAATCCCATTTTAGCAAATCAATTAAAGTAAGTCTTAAAACCAAAAATAAGCACAAGCTTACATTTTTAAAGATAAGTTGACAAAACTCTCTGTATAGAAGGCAGTACTCCTGCATTCTCTCTCTATATATATATGTGTGTGTGTGTGTGTGTGTATCTATATACACACACATATATTTCAACATGTAAAACAGCATTAGCAAGAAAATACATGACTTCTAACATTTATTTAAACATGTCCATGATTAATTTCAAAAATGATATACCAAACAACTAAGTTATTAGAATAGTGGAGCATATTGAAATGCTACCATTTTGTATCTGCAAGTTGGCACTAGAAACATATTGTATTTATTTTTAGAAGAAAATTTAATTCAAATAACTCTTAATTGTTATCAAAGCAATATTTATCAAAGCAATATGTATATATTGCTTTGATAAAAATTAAAAATGAGTTACTGAAATTTCATTGCTCAACCATGCTTATAAAACCAGCTTGCATTTAATTTAGAAGAAATAATAGCCAAATTTGTGATTGTTAAGAATTCCAGATTTCAGTATATCATGATGGTACAAAAATATTTTTCCTTCAACACCATTATTTGACTAAACAAAATTCATCCAGAAAATATCTTTACTTCTTATATTTTCTTCTACTGAATTTCCCATATTTCTTCCACTGATTACTATTGCTTCTACTAAAGGATAAGATTTCTTGAATTGCAAACCACTTAGCATTAGCCTTGGTAAGAAGAAAATGAAACTTAACCCCTTTCACTTTAGTTGCATGTATTTTTTTTCTGCAATTGCAGTTGGTGACAAAAATTATAATACTTATCAGAATTTCTCCAAATTTTATGTAAAAGCTTAGAACTACCTTTACTCTTTTAGAATATTGTCATGACAATATTTTTAATTATAAATAAATCATTTTCCAAGCAACAGACTACACTTGTGTAATGGTCGTTAAAATTTCACCTACTGATAGTTTTCTTCTCTGATTAGAAAGAAATGGTCCGGTTACCAGTAAGGGATAAATGGTAAAAACTTCAAAATGAATTAATGACTAATAGATAAACATAATAATAATAATAATCTTATTACTGAATTCTAATGAAAATGTATAGATACATAGAACGAATGTGCATGTGCATGGTTTTGGATTGAAAGATTGCAACATAGTGATAAAAAATTGGCCACATATCTAGAAGCTGGAAATCATTTCTTCACATTGAATGAACTGGCAGGGGGTATTGCTGACTTTCTGCAAAAAATTGGTTTTAGAATAAAGAAGATATATTTAACATTTAGGATGATAGAATGTTCTAAAGGATTCACTTCCCTGCTGTTTCAGAACATTAGCAATATGATGATTACATACAAAAAGGAAGAGTCAAAATGGTTGAAATAAGGAAGAGTTTTTCCTCAGTCTCTCAGGCACTGGTGGACTTTTGGAAAACAGAAGAACTATGAGACCCCCTGATCAATCAACTAAACCTGTGGAGCTTCGTTTCAGAAAATGTAAAGAAAAATGATATGCATTGTGACTTAGGGAAAGCAGAAGTCTTAGAAATCATGATAATTGACTCAAGAACTATTAATGAAATTTGTGTTAACTCTATATTTAGATTGAAAAATAACTTTATGATAACTAATTATTAAGAGATCTAACTTGGATTGGCATATTTCGGCTGGAAAGTCAATTCCCAAACTGTAAATTCCTCATTTTGACTTGTGACTCATTTATCTGCTTGTGACCCAATTTACACCCCTAAATGAATCATCATGAAAATGCCCTAGGTACAACACAAGCCAAAAATGAGCTGTTTAAGGAGAGAGAATTAGCAGAGGAATGGAAGTGACAGCTGGTACTTGTATTCATCAATATATCCTCTTCATATAAATAAAAACAGACCTACATTCCAGAAAATATTTTAAGGAAATTAATGGCAAAATAGGGAAAAGAGTAAACAGGAAAAACAAAAACAAAAACCAAACAAACACAAAAACACGCTGGCCTTATAATACTGAGATATAATTCAAAAGGAAGAAAGTAATTTAAAAGTAAGTTTGTAAGCTGCCAATGAAAGAAACAAAAAGCAAAAATAAGTGAAATGTGATTAACAGTAGATCTCTTTTCAGCAAAGTGGATTCTAGAAGTTACTAGAAAACACAAAGTTTTGAGGGAAATGTTTTTATAACTTAAAGACTAAAAGAAAGAAAATGTGTATACTATACACATTTCCTGGGAAAGCTAATTACATATGTACATATTCTGGCAAACCACAGAAGAAATCTAAGATGGAAGAAGGCATGAGATGAATTAAAGAGACGCCTGGGTGACTCAGTCATTAAGCGTCTGCCTTTGGCTCAGGTCCTGATCCCAGGGTGCTGGGATAGAGCCCTGCATCAGGCTCCCTGCTCCGCGGGAAGCCTGCTTCTCCCTCTCCCACTCCCCCTGTTTGTGTTCCCTCTCTCGCTGTGTCTTCTATCAAATAAGTAAATAAAATCTTAAAATAAAAAAATCCTCTTTAAAAAAAAAACAAATGTGGAAGTAGGAGAGAGAAATATACAAATTTAGCATATCGATTCTACAAAAGGTCAACACTGTCCTCATCTGTGTTAGAGGGTTTAGCAAATAATAGGATCAAGAAGCTCTTTGGCAAACGTGTAAAGTCAAATGTTTCTCTTGTAATAATTACAAAGAAGAGACAAAATAAGTCAGCCCAGTGTGTAAGAATGGGAGAATAAAAACTATAAAAGAAAGTCCTAGCATCAACCCGATTTTATACTCATGATGATGACTTATGCAAAGATTTAAAACATTCTCTGGGATGCCTGGGTGGTTAACAGCTGCCTTCAGCTCAGGTCTTGATCACAGCATCCTGGGATCGAGTCCCACATTGGCTCCTTGCCAGGCAGGTAGCCTGCTTCTCTCTCAGTCTCTGCCTGCCTCTCTGTCTGCCTGTACTCTCTCTCTCTCTCTTTCTGACAAATAAATAAATACAATCTTTAAATAAATAAATAAATAAATAAATATAAAACATTCTCTATTTTGTTACTTTCTGCTGTTAGGTTTATTATTTTATTAATTTTATTAGTTTGTTTCAGTCTTTTTTTTCCTACTTTTTAAGAGTTACTCAACTTATTAATTTTAAGTCTTTTCAAATATTTGCATTAATGGTACAAATTTCCTTCTACTTACTCTCTTGTTTTATCTCATAAGAACTGTTGTACTTTCATTGTTTCCTGTTTTAAATTGGTCATGATTTTCATTTTACTTTGATCATTGTCCTTTTATTTATTTGTGAGAATTTTTAAATATTTTACAGTGGATGAACAATCTGTTATCATGAGCATGTTTTCACAGACATCAAAGAATGTGGACGGAGACACAATTCTTTCGATTACATCTAGCCTCCTTTTGTGGCTTGGTGTGTAGGCAACAATCAATGTGGACCACACATGACTATAACAAAATGCACATACTCTTGTAATAAAGAATTTAATTTGTATTTACCATTTGTTAATATTTTTCAAGTTATTTATATCTTCACTGCTTTGTACTTATTTAATCCATCACTTTCAGAGAGAACTAGGCTAATCTATCACATCATAGATTTGAATGTATCAAGCTGTCTTTAAAAACTTTCTAATTTGGGTGGACCTGGTTGACTCAGTCTATTAAGCATCTGACTTTTGATTTCTGTTCAGCTCATGATCTCAGTGTCATGAGATTGAGCCCCAAGACAGGTTCCACACTCAGTGGACAGTCTGCTTGGATTCTCTCTCTCTCTCTCCCTCTGCCCACCCCCACACACCCCCTCTTTCTCTTAAATAAATAAATAAATCATTTAAAAAATTGTCAATTTTGTTCAAATATATTTTGGAATCATGTTATTTAGTGGGCACAATGTCAGGATTCCTACACAATCCTGATGAATTGCTCATTTTACTATTAATCCATGATGCATTAAAATCACATTTTTATTTCTATTAAATTAGTTTTCTGATATAAAAAACACTAGGCTAGGCATTTGCCAAATAAATTATCTTGTGGTCCTTATATTTTTATCTACTTTTTAAATTATAGTTCATGTATGGTCTTTTGTAGTTAGTCTAAATAATACATTGGTCAAAAATAAGATAAAGGAAATTAAAACATTGTGAAATCATAATTTGTGAGATAGAAAAAATCTATAGGACTACAGATTTCTATTAATGATCTCAGTTTCTATTAATGATCTCAGTTTCTATCTTAAAAATATAGGGGAAAAAAGATAAATATAAAGTCAGGAGAAAAAAATATAAAAGTAGAAGTCCATAAAATAAAGCAGATAGTAAATATAGAAAATCAATGAAATCAACTTCTGTTTACTTAAGTAGAATAATAATAATAAAACAATGGCTAATTTACCAGTGCAAAACAAGAATCAATGAATTACAAAATCACTAACAAAAAACAGTCTATGACTATTTAATAAATGTAGTGATATTAAAATGGGATAATAATAAAATCTTTTTATATCAATGATTAGACAACTTTATGGAGTAGACAGATTGAATATAAATTTTTAAAACTGTCTAAAATTAGGAAGTGTATATAAGTAACAAACATTTTTTCACAGACTACTTCAGATTCATATAACTTCACTGATAAACTTGGCTGAACATTGAAGGAAGAAATATTAGCAACCTAAAATCAATCAGAAAATGAGAAGAAGAAATGTGTACTGACCCATTTTTCAGTATTTTTACTTTGAAATCATTTGAAATGCAAAAATTTGTAATGGTAGCACAGACATTTCCTGTGACCTCCACTAAGCTCTCCTAGTCATCACATCTTACATAATCATAATACACTGTCAAAAACAGAAAACTGACATTTGCATACAAATTGTGTTTGGATTCTTGTATTTCACCAGTTTTAAATTTTTTGAGTATAGTTTTATGAAATTTTATATGTATAATTCCATATTCTTCCTCCATATTTGTCAATTCTTTTAAAGCCAAGTATGCTGGTGGAAAACTCTTCATTCTCTTCCTTCTAAGAATGTCTTCATTTCACCTTCGTTAGTGAGTAATTTTTATACTGGGGATAAAAATATAGGTTGTTGGTTTTCTTCTTTCCATACCTGAAAAATATTGTGCTATTTCCTTTCCTTCTGATATCCATATCAGAATGCCCTGTCATTTAAATTTCTCCTCCTTAAAGGTGCCTGGCTGGTCAGTTGATAGGAATGTGTGACTCTTGATCTTGGGGTTGTGGATTCCAGCCCCATGTTGTGAACAGAAATTACTTAAAAATAAAATATTGAAAAAAAAAAGATATGTTTATTTATTAGAGAGAGAGGCACACATGAGTGGAGGGAGGGGCTGAGAGAGGGGGAGAGTAGGAGTCCTCAAGCAGACTGGATCATGGAACTGGACACTGGGGTCAATATCAGGACCCTGAGATCATGAGCTGATGCAAAACCAGGAATCAGATGTTCAACTGATTAAGCCACCTAGGCAAGCCAAAAACAAAATCTTAAAATAATTGCTGTTTCTCATAGATACTACATTGTTTCTCTCTGATTACCTACAAGATTTTTCTTTGTATTCAGGTTTTAAGAAATGATTATGTTTTTCTCCACAAATTTCTTTATATTTACATTATTTGGGGTTGCTAATATTCCTGAATCAGTAAGTTTATCTTATTCACTTAATTTGAGAGGTTTTCAGGCACTGTTCAGGCATTTCAATTGTTTTTTTGCTGTTCTTATCCTGTCTCTTCTCCTTCTGGATCATTAATATTTTGTTACTGTCGCACATGTCCTGAGACTCAGAACTTTATTAAAGTTATATTTCTACTCTTGTCCACAATGAATAATTTCTATTAATCTAAATTCAAATTTACTTATTCCTTTTCTTTAATAAAAGAGAAATTCTGGAGTGGTATATCTATATTTATTTTTTAAATTTTCTATTTTTAATCCAGTACAGTTAACATACAGTTTAATATTAGTTTCAGTTGTGCAATATAGTCATTCATCACTTCTATGCGTTACTCAGTGCTCATTATGATAAGTATTCTCTTCAACTTCATTCTGCTATTGAACGTCTAATGAGATTCATTTATCAATTATTTAATTACTCCGTTCTAAAATTTCAATTTGATTTTTCTTTTTATGTCTTTTTTCTTGGTTGAGATATTATATTTTTATCCTTTGTTTCAAACCATCCACAATTGCTTCCTGGATAATTTATTTACACTATTTGCTTTACAGTCCCATTCCAATAACTCTCACATCTGTGTCATCTTGTTATTGATGTCTATTGATTCTCTTTTCCTCATTCAAGCTAAGATTTCTTTGCTTCTTAGTGTGGTGAGCAATTTGGATGATGTGTCAGACATTTTATATCTCATGCTATAAGAATCTTATTTCTATTTCAGTCTTCTAGTTTAGCAAGCAAGTAGTCGTTGCATTTAGGTTTAGGATGCATTATCTTGTTATTGGTGGTGTTAAGTAAAATTTGAAATTACATCAAGTAATATCAAATGCACAAGATAAAATATTTAAAATTATGTAATTCTAGAACACTGATTATTATAAACTACTACTGAAAAAGTACAGAACATTTAAAAATGGAGAAATATAACATTTTAAAGATTGGAAGCCTCTATATTGTAATAGATCATAGATTTGTTGAAATAGAAATCAAAATCCTTCAGGCCCTTTTGCGAAACTAATAACCTGATTATAAAATTTATAAGGAAATAAGAAAGACCTATGATTGCCAAAACAGTTTTGAAAAGAATGTAAAAAATGTTGAACTTATCTGATCTTAGGACTTACAATAAAGTTATCAAAACAATGTAGTATAGAAAAAAAAAAAGGACATTGATTAGTGGAATTGCCTAAGGTCCAGAAATTAACCAGGAGTTACAAGGACAATTTGTCTATTTGCTAAAGCTCTCTGGGAAATAATAGCGGAAAGTGTAGACTTTTTAATAAATGATTAATATGTGCATAATGTATAATTTTCCATTCTTTTATTTTTAATACATCCATATCTTTATAATAACAGTGGGTTTGGGTAGAAAGTGTATAGTCAGGCCTTACATTGTGTTGAATCAGATTGTCTTTTTTTTTTTTTCTTCAGTGTGGTGCATTTGACCTTTACATTTAATACAATAATTTATATATTTAGGTTAAAACCTACCATCTTGGTAGTTTTTTCTATTTACGCTTTCTCTTTTCTGTCCTTTTATTTCCACCTTTTCTTCCTACTTTGGACTTATTCGACATTTTTTATAATTCTCTATGACCTCAATTACTGGCTTATGATTCACATTTCTTTAAAAAAATAGTGATTGCCCTAGGGCTTACAATAGTATCTCTAATTGATATGAGGAGTCCTCCCTTACAAATGTGGCAAGGACAATTTTTTCTGTTTAATAACTCACCACAATATATTTTATTATAACTGTAGATACAAAAAAAAATGAACTCTTGCATATATACTTAAATCTACTCATAGCTTTGTATTTATATGGGTTTAAGTTTGTTTTGTAATATTTATAACTCCATACAAAGAATTCCAAGTATTGTAATCCTTGAATCATTTCAATATCAGACTAGTTAAGCACTTGTTTATAAATTCCTCTTGAACTATTCTCAAATGGATGATTATGTTGAATATTTACAATAAATTTTAAGCCTGTCAAATAGTTAAATAATACTGTTTATATTTAAATATCACATATAGATAAGCATTTTGAGATACAAATATTTTGGACATTTGTCCAGATGGAATGGAAAACTTCAGAATCTACATCCTTCTAAAAAGATTTTACTTGATGTTCAAAATACTAAAAAAAGAATAATAGTTACATACTGATGGATAACAGTAACATGATATCAAATATGTGTTTCACTGGTAGAGATTCATTAATTAATTCAGCAACAATCTATTGAAAATTCTCTGTATGCTAGGAACTGGTTGCAAATTGGCATAAAAAGAGAAAGATGTGGCTCTTTCCCATATAAAGCTCCAAGTCAATAGAAACAAATAGGTAATACAAAAGAAAATGTGCAAATATTTATGTTCATAAATCATAGGGGATAGATTTTAAGATAGTATTTCCCAAATTTGGCTAAAGAAGAAGTCAGAATTCCTAACTTAGAGTTCAATATTCTATTAGGATCTTGCCTGATTTTAAGATTTTACATATCAAATACTAAACAAAACAAAACAAAAAACAACAGAAAACTAGTAGCCTTTTACAGGTGGATATCACCATCATCATCATCATCATCGTCATCATCATCATTACATCATCACAGTTGTCATTTCAGTATGTTTGAAATCCTTTTTGGTAAAGGGCACTGAAATTCAGTGTTAAGTGATTCAAACATCTAACCTTATATTGGAAAAGATGGCCTTGTATCTTATTGAAAAATGCTTTCCAAAGAAAAATAAATAAATGCCATGAATTTTCTTTGGATATTTCCATCACTGTCTGGAAGGCATTCATCTCTAAAAATAAATTTCATGCTTTTCCTCTTTAAAGAAACTAAGAATATATGTTTTGTTTTGTTTTGTTTTCCAAAATCCATGAGCCAGCATTCTCTGACAAAGAAAAACAAGGCAATACTTACTGCTGATTTTTAAAGCACAGGAACATAAGACATCTAGAGACAACTTAGAAGTTTGTAGGAAATTTTTATTTTTAAGAAAAAATTCATCTTGTCTTCTTAAGAAGAGAACATTTAAGCCCCTATATCAAACCAAACAATAAAAAATAAAAGGCAGAAAAAGAACCCAGATGTGAGAAGGAATGCAAATCACCACACTAAGAAGCTGAGAAAATTACTCAGCAGGATCCAAAAATAATTAGGAACTGAGTGAGCATATTGGTAAAATATTAAAAGTACTTTGAAAACTCTTAAGTGACAATATATTTAGAAGATTTTTTTCTTCCTGGACAGTATGATGAGACTTTTTCTGAAAAATAGATTACCAGTGGGGGTTGACAGCTATTGCAATATTTATTTTTCTTTTTAAATAAAATAGGACCAGAAAGTGAGGTTTATGTGAAGTTAAGTCCTAACACAGAGAAATGTTTCCATGTGTTTGGGTACTATCTACACTAGAATTCAGGGACAGGAAGAACCAGAAATTTCAAGTTAAAATTTGCTTGGCTTATCTAGATTTCCAGACTTCAAAAACAAAAGACAAGAAAAGCAAAACAAAGAAAAACATCAAAATATGAGTTCTTTTGGCAAAGTTCTAGAAACTTGTTGCTGCTTCCATTTTAATAGAATTTTGACTTCTTAAAGGTGCCATTATCTGATGCATTATAAAAATAATATTACTTATGTAGGGTCTTTGCAACTGCAAAGACATCAACTATAATAAATCTAATTCTAACAGAAGCCTACACTTTCAAATTTGTTGGAGGGTTAAAATTTGGAGTGATATCGAAACTTGAATTAATTTTAAAGGCATGTGTTAATATGTATATTTCAGTAACGAAGATATTGAGCTATAAGGCAATTATTTTCCTCAGTTTTGAGGAAAGACTGGAAACTAAAATATCAGGGAGAAATCAAAGAAAAGATCAATTAGAGGCTGAAGATCAATTAGAAGTTCCAGTAGGTAGAGCCTTCAAATTTTTTAATTTCGTCTTAGGTCGTGATCTTGCAGTTGTGGGATCCAGCCTTGTCTAATACTCTATGCTCAGTTCAGAGTCGGCCTCATGTTCTTTCTCCCTCTTCCTTATCATTTCCCCACTCTCCACCCCCCTCTAAAATGAATAAAATAAAATCTTTTAAAGGATTAACAAAAATATCAATTGGATAGGGCACAATTATATCTTAGAGAAAAGTGAAAGTAATGATAGCTAACTTAAATCATATACAAGTGAAATAATTTACAGATCAATAATGAAGAACTCAAGACAGTCCATGAAGGAGCTCAACAGACAATGGAGCTGAAATAGTAATTGCAACAATTGGTATTTAGAAATCTTAATGCTCTTTTGAGTGTTGAAATTAAAAGGCTGAAATATCTTAGAGCCCATGTTTCTCTGCTCAGCCTTCCATATTCCACCCCAATTCCTCTAACTGCTTCTAAATTACTGACTTTTACAGTTACCTAAAATATGTACCATGTCAATGTGTCAATTTTTCCTGGTTCTCTTCAGGATAACTTGTTTGATATTGCCAGGAAATCCATATACATAGGAAATCCATATACAGGAAATCCATATACAAGGGGACTGACTCAGTACTGCTCTTCTGAACAGTGCTGCTTCTTGTATCCTAATGACATCTCCCCAAATAATATTTTGTCAATGACATTTTCTAACAAAACTGCAGAGCTAATATGTGGAGAAACTTTTTCCATCACTCAACATATATGTGTGTGTGTGTGTGTGTGTGTGTTTTCACTTTGTCTAGTTAAATAAGCTAAGTAATGGCTTGAAATTTCAAATATCTCTGAGTGATGACTTTTTTAAATTTCTATTTTAAGTGCTTACTATCTAAGACTAGACAGGATTTCATATTGGGGGGTCACTAGACTAATTTCTCAAACTCTGTTCTGGCCACAAAATTTCTCTCACCTGGCATGTGAACATTTTCACAGGTGCTTGGGCCGTTTCCTGCCAGGAAATCCCTTGTCCTTTCCCATGCAGCCATGCACTTCCATGTTCAGTAATTAGCTTACTGGAACAAGACTAGTGTTTTGTTTTGAACTCTTATTACAGTAGGTTAATTGTCCTTTATGCTACTAATAACCATTTATGTTTAAAGCCTAAGCTAAGTAGAACAAAAATATCTCTTCCTTTCTGGTTGTCACACCTGAAAAACAGATTATAATGCCTGAATTATAATAAATAGGCAGTATAATTCAACTTGATTCAATGACCAAAAATATCTAGGTAGAAAATATCAATTTTGACTTGGTGTGACATCTCAAATCTATAAAAAGTGCATAGCACTGCAGCACAAATCAGTATGAATGCTTTGAAGCTGATCATATTAAAAAAAAAAAACTAAACTAAATCTGCTGTTTATTTATGTGTGTGTGTGTGTGTGTGTGTGTGTGTGTGTGTGTTTTATACCATTTCTTGCCTGGAAGATTCTTGACAACAGTCATAATATCAATTTTATAATTGCAAATCCCAACAAAGCTATTGCAAGGTATTATTTAAAAAACGTTTTTAAAACCTGAACAGTTACCAGTATTGGTTTAATCAATCCTTACCAATGAGTTGATTTTAATTCAATGTAAAATTCATCAAAATATGGCCAGGGAACTAAATCCAAAAAAAAACTGGCTATGGATTTATTTTTCCAATGCACAAAAGTCTAGAGGGAATAGAATAATGGATCCTGGTTACACACCATCTGGCTTCAGAAGTTGTCAACATATCACTAATCTGGTTTTATCTATTCATTTCCATTTCAAAGCATTATTAAATTAACTGTAAATTCTTCAGTGAATAACCCTAAAAGATAGGTTTATCTTTAGGGTAACATATGTAACATAAATTATATGTTACTAAAACATAAGTAACAAAAGGTAGAGTAGTCCTTAATATCTAATTCTTTTCCATGTTCAAGCTTTTCTTAATATATCATAAATGCATTTTTATGTTTGATTTCTGAGTCAGGATCCAGAGAAACCCATACACTATATTAGGTTGCTATCTTTTAAATATCTTCTTGTTCATAGAAATTCTTATCTCTTTATTTCTTGTCACTTTTTGTGGATCAAACTAGTCATTTGTTCTGTAGACTATCTTACATTCTTGATTTAGAAACTTATACCATCATAGTGCTCCTCATTATTCCATATAAAGATATTTAGACTTAGTAGTCATCCTGATTTTTGTGCTCTTAGTGTGAATCAATGAGCTTAGGAGTTGTCAACTTTATCTATTCACAATTTTTGCACAAATCTTCTAGCAATTAGTTTTATAGTCATTAATAATAGTTTCCTAGATTGTTTTATTAACATTTACAATAAGATAACTTTCTAAGTCTGTTATTCTGAGTTTATTACTTAGAATTCTTCACTGAAGAACTTTCTATCATCATCTATTTGGTTAACTTGAAAATCAAACTGTGTAAGAAAAATAGAATAATTGCTTGTTTCTTTCTCTATGTTTATCAATATCCCAAAGAATTCACTGTAGTCCTAGGAATTTGCAAATTTGACAAATATGTTTCTTAAAGTATAATTATGCTCTCTTCATTTGCTTTATGTGCATATTTGAAGTATGTCAACCCCATTATAGGTGTTAATTCTTGCTGCTCAAATTCTGACAGGTAGCTTTCTTCAATGGATATGAGATCCCTATACCTTGGTACATATGCCCTATAAAATCTCCTGGTATGAAGTGTTGGTAAGACCTATAAATATGATGTGATATCAAGCACTCTATAGTAAATGAGATTTTGCATATATAATTAATTCCATAATTGGTTGACTGAATTAATCAAAATGGAGGTCATCCCTAGTGGACAGCCCCTAAAAGAGATAGCATGAAGCAGCTATCATCAACTGGCTGGGCTAGAAGGAAGAAAATAATCATGTTGGGATTTATTTATGAGAAGGATACATGGCAAGGATATGAAGAAAGCTTTTAATACCTGAAAGCAGTTCTCCAACAAGCAACTAGCAAGAAAACATAAACAAGAGCATACATCTTATAACAAGAAGAACATGAATTCTTCTTCCAATGAAATTGGAAGAAATCATTAAGCCTCGGATGAGATTTGAGACCCCACCAGCACCTGAATTTCTGCTTATTAAGGACTGCATAAGGGGCATAGCTAAGCCATACATAGGTTGCAAAGAAACTAAGGTGTTTTTTAAAAATGTCATTAAATTTTTGATAATTTTTATTTGACAAAATTTCACACCCTTTAGTGATGACAATGCACAATAAAATTGGAATACAAAGAAACAACCTCAGCACAATATAAGTCATATACGAGAAACATGGAAAACGACTGACTGCTTTTTCCCCAAGACCAGAAACAAGGATGCCTGCTTTCAGTGCTTATATTCAACATAACCCTGAAAGTGGTAGCCAGAGCAATTAATCAAGAAAAAGAAAGAAAAGGCATCCAAACTGGAAAGGAGGAAGAAAATGTATATCTGTTTGAAGGTGACATGATATTATCTGTAGAGAATCTTCAAGTTTCCAAAAGAAAATTGCTACAACCTAATAAACAAATTCAGCTAGGTAGCAGGAAACTGAACACAAGAAAATCAGCTGCATTTGTATACACTAACAAAAAACAATAAGAAGGAAATTAGGTGGTTCAGTCCTTAAGCTTCTGCCTTCTGCTCAGGTCATGATTCCAGGGTCATGGGATCAAGCTTCACATCAGGCTCCCTGCTCAGTGGGAAGCCTACTTCTCCCCTTCCCATTCCCCCTGCTGGTGTTCTCTCTCTCACTGTGTCTCTTTCTCTCTCTGTCAAATAAATTAAAAAATCTTTTTCTTTTTTTTAAATAGAGTAGAATCTAAAAGAATAAAATACTTAGGAATTAAATAAGGAGGAAAAGACTTACATAATGAAAACTACAAAACATTGCTGAAAGAAATTAAAAAGGACATAATAAACATGTCATTCCATATCAGTTCCCATGTTTATAGATTGGAAGGTTTATTAATGTTAAGAGATCAATACTACCAAAAGTAATCTACAGATTCAGTGTGATCCCTATTAAAATCCCAATGATGTCTCTTACAAAAATAGAAATACTCATTCTGAAATTCATATGTAACCTCAAGGACACCAAGTAAACAAAGAAAAAAACCTAAAGATGTTATTTATTTATTTATTTGACAGATCACAAGTAGGCAGAAAGGCAGGCAGAGAGGGAGGGATGCATCTCCCTGCTGAGCAGAGAGCCCGATGTGGGGCTCTATCCCAGGACCCTGAGATCATGAACAGAGCCAATGGCAGAATTCTTCACTGAAGAATCACTTTGCCCCAACAAAGAAAATTTTAAAAAGAATAAAATTAGAGGACTCCCATCCAAGTACTAACCAGGCCCGACCCTGCTTAGCTTCCGAGATTGGGAGGGAGACAAACCATAAGTGACTCTTAATCTCACAAAACAAACTGAGGGTTGCCGAGGGGAGGGGGTTTGGGAGAAGGGGTTGGGATTATGGACATTGGGGAGGGCATGTGATTTGGTGAGTTCTGTGAAGTGTGTAAACCTGGTGATTCACAGACCTGTACCCCTGGGGATAAAAATATAAGTTTATAAAAAATAAAAAAAGTATAAAAAAAAAATTAGAGGACTCAAACTTCCTAATTTCAAAACTTACTACAAAGTTGCAGTGATTAAAATAATTTGGTAATGGCATAAAGATGGATATAAAGAGCAATGGAATAGAAGTGACAGCCTAAAGTTAAATCCTGGCATATATGATCAAACAATTTTTTGTCAGTGGTGCTAACACCATTAATGGGAGAAAGGACAGTGTTTTCAACAACTGGTGCTTGGAAAACTGAATATTCACATGTAAGGGAACAAAGTTGAACCTTCTTTAACACTGTGTACAAAAATTAACTCAAAATGGATCCATGGCTTAAATATTAGACCTTAAACTATAAAACTCTTAGGAAAAAACGTAGAGAAAAGAACTTTGCAGCAGAAACTTGGCATGATTTCTTGTATGTAACACCAAAGGTCGGAGTAAAAAAAGAAGAAAATAAAATAGATTCATTATTTTTTTAATGTTCATCAAAAGATACTATCAACAGGATAAAAAAGAAATCCACAAAATAGTAGAAAAATTTGCAAATCTTATATGTGTTGTATAAAGAACTTCTAAAACTCAGAAACAACTACAAAGCTCAGTTCAAAATTGGGTAAAGGACTAAAATATGCATTTCTCCAAAGGAGATATACAAGTGGCAAACACATACACAAGAAGATACTCAACATCATGAATCAAGGGAAAATGCAAATCAAAACTACAATGGGATTTTGTCTCACATTCATTAGAAAGTCTACTTTAAAAAATAAATAAATAACAATTGTTGGCAAGGGTGTAGAGAATTGGAACTCTTGTGTACTGTTGGTGGTGTTGCAAAATGTTACACCTACTGTGAAAAGCAGTACAATGATTTCTCAAAAAATTAAAAAATAAAATTACTATATGATCTAGCAATTGCACTTATGTATATACCCCCAAATTAAGAGCACAATCTTAAAGAGATGTTTGTATACTCATTTTTATAGCAGCTTGCTTGCAATAGTGAAAATGCAGAAGTAACCCATGGAACCATCATCAGATAAAAGGAGAAGCATATAGTACATACATATGAGACAATATTCTTTGACCTTTAAAAGGGGGAGACTCTAACATATCCTATAATATGCTGGACCTTGAGGACATTATGCTAAGTGACGTAAACTAGTCAGAAAAAGACAAAGACTGTATGATTCCACTTACATGGGTAATTAGAATAATCAAAATCATGGGAACATAAGGTGGAATGGTGGCTGCCAGGGACTGGAGGGATGCAATAATGGAGGAGTTGCTTCATGGCTGGAGAGTTTCAGTGTTGCAAAAAAAGTTCTGGAGATAGAGGGTGGTGATGGTTGCACAACAGGAATGTACTGTATACCACTAACTAGTACACTCAAAAATGCTTTAAATGGTAGATATGTTATGTGCATTTATCACAATAAAATAAAAAAATAAAAGGAAGTCATAATATTACCCACCCATGTTTTCTTTATCACGTTGGCATCAACACTATAATTTGTTTTTCAAAGGACCACGTTTTTTAAAACATGTTAAAAAACAAGGTGTACAATAATTTCAAAACTTTGGCAAAGATACCCACAAAACATTTCTATTTTTTTGCAGAAAGGATAAGCAAAAGAGAGTAGTATTTATAAACTTAATGACAATTCAATTTTGAATATTTTTATAGCAAAACTTGTAATTCTGAATTTTAAAAATGCCCCATCTCCAAATTTGTCAGCATTTCAGTTTATAATTAGAGACAATTATTTAATAATATGTGATTTTTTTTTGTATTTTACAAATTTATATTTATTTCTCTTTTTAAGTATTCTTCACAATGAATGGTTGCTTAGCTTAAATATAAAAGAAAAAACTGTGTAGTAAGCCCTATTTTTTACTAAAGAATATTATGGCACATATGCTTTTCTAGTCTTATATATTAATATACTTGCATTTATATATCATTCAACAAAAAAATGAAAGACTTTTTAATGAAACACATCTATAGATTAATGGCTTTCTATCCTTAATATGACACTCTCTTCTAGATAAAGAAAGGTATGGCCTTTGTTTCACATTTCTATACTCCAATATCCAAACTTCACTTCATTATTTATATTCTCTTTGGTTGCTTTTTAAATTAAGATTTGTGGAAAACAATACCATAAAGAAGTCAAAGAGAGATGTGTCCCTTTCCTGTTCCTAGCATTTGGAGTCTTGAAAGAAATAAATATAATCAATGAGTGCTTCCTGTGCACCCATTGTGTAATTCATTTAAAATAATGTGTAAATGTGGGGCACCTGGGTGGTTCAGTGGGTTAAGCCTCTGCCTTAGCTCAGGTCATCATCTCAGCGTCCTGGGATCAAGCCCCGCACTGGGCACTCTGCTCTGCAGGAAGCCTTGCTTCCTCCTTTCTCTCTGCCTGCCTCTCTGCCTACTTCTGATCTCTCTCTGTCAAATAAATTGAAAATTAGAAAAAAAATATTAAAAAAATAATGTGTAAGTGTGTAATTCATTTAAAATAATGTGTAAATGATTAAAATAATGATTCAAAAATTATTTTTAAAATAAAATAATTTAAAATAATTAAAGAAAAAAAGTTTCCAATATTCACTGAAGGCTGTCATTTTTGCTTTCTTTTGGTTTTAAAATTATAACTCTCGATGGCAAGAATAGTTTTTAAAAGGGTTATCATTTGAATGTACTTGAAAGATCATGATAAACAGTATTTTATGGCATATAAAATATTTATTTGTAAGCAAATACATGCAAGAATGATGTGTGACTTTTAACTATCTCTATGTGTAATAACCCACAGCAATTATTCCATCACGACATTCAATAACTACAGTAAAAGAATAAAGGTCCTATATGATTAACTAACTGCTAAATTAATGATAGTCTTTGTCAAAAATTATAAACATTGTGGAGCTAACAAAATGTAAATAGTAAACAATTATCCCCAATGTTCCCAATAAAATTGCTATCTAAATTTTTAAAACTAAACCGAAAGAGATTTTTGCTATATTATCACTGAGATTTTATAAACACCATACTTGTGATTTGTTTTTATAAAGCTTTATTCATGATTCTCAATTGCTTTTGTGTTTTATTAGCCTCATATGACTTTTAAAATGTTTTTCCTAGTGAGTTTTGTGATCAAGAAAATTTGGAGAACAATATAAATATGGAATGAGATATAGATGTGACTTAACATGTTAACTTATTTATCATTAAAAAGTCAAATTAATAGGGATAGCATGATAAATGATATGAACTACTAAAGCTATAGCCTATTTCAATATCCTTTATTAGATAGTATATTATTTTGAGGCTACCAAATCTGATGGTTGTTTCTCAATCCACATCTCACTTGACCTACTGACAGCATTAAAAACAGTTGATCATTTCCTTCTCTTTCAGTTTCTTCATTTAGCTTCCAAGAGACCACAATCTTGCTTAATCCTTAACCTTCACTCTGCACTCTGCACTCCCTCTCTTGCTTTCATCTCTTCTGTGGACTCCTCCTAAGCCCTGTGAACTATAATATTAAGGTGCCTTAGCAGTAATCCATATGCAATGACTCCCTAATTAAACTCATTTTGTCTTGTTATTTATAAGATATACATATAGAGAGAGAGACACGTGCGTGTGGATGTGTGAGTGTGCTGATTTTTAAAATATATACATATATGAATATGTGTATGTATATATACATACATAAGCTGATTTTTTGAAAAGACAATTCTCTTTGGGGTGCCTGGGTGGCTCAGTGGGTTAAAGCCTCTGCCTTCGGCTCTGGTCATGATCCCAGGGTCCTGGGATCGAGCCCTGCGTCTGCTCCGGGGAAAGCCTGCTTCCTCCTCTCTCTCTCTGCCTGCCTCTCTGCCTACTTGTGATCTCTGTCTGTCAAATAAATAAATAAAATCTTAAAAAAAAAAAAAAAGACAATACTCTTTTATACTTTCACTTAATTTATAGGCTGGACTTCTTGAGTAAAGAGTACTAGCAAATTTGACTCAAATTTGATTGGCTAGCAAACACTCCATGTGTGGTAAGCAGATTGGCTTCCAAAGATGTCCTTTTCCTTATCCTCATATTTTGAAAGTATGTTATATTACATGTCAAAAAAAGTATCTAAAGATGAAATTGAGACTTTTAATCAGGTTATCTCAAAATGCACAGATTAACTTATATGATTTGTGGAAGCACAGAAGAATTGTGAGTAAATGTATAAAAGAGAGACAGAAAACCCAAGGTCAGAATAGTCCAATAAGAGAAAGAGAAGGGGAAAAAAAAAAAAAAGGAAAGAAAGAGAAGAGCAGCTACTGCTTACTCTGGAGATAAAATGGAGCCATGATCCAAAGTTCAGACTTTAATAGTTGAAAAGGCAAGAAAATATATTCTTTCTTAGATTCTCTAGAAAGGAATATAATCCTGCTAACAACTTGATTTTAGCCTAGTGAAATCTGCATTAGATTTTGATCCACAACACTATAAGATATTTCTGTTATTTTAAACAACTGAACATGTGGTAATTTTTTGGAGAAGTAAGAGAAAACTAATACACCTTGGAAGCTAGAGTCATTATACAGCTTCAGAGAAATTTAGATAATCATCTCGTCTGGATCTATTGTATTATATTCTAGGTGAAACTAGAGATTTTCCTCCCCTCCTGGGTAAGATTAGTTTACAGAGTAAAGTACTGAATCTCTTACTCTCTCTGAAGAGGAGGAGGGAAAGTAGTGCTAGTTGACTTATACAAGATCTGAAGGTTATAATTTTGGAGCTGCTCTCTTGTTGTGCAAACTTGTTGCATGTAAAGAGTGGCATCCTGACTTCATTGGATCACTTTACAGAGGTTGGAGAACAAAGGAACATACACTGAAGTGCTCTGTGCCTAATAAATGGATTTTTCTCTGATCCAGAGAACTCATGTTTCCTGTAAGAAGGGAAGAATCCAGGGAGAGGAGAGGAAGAACCCATGATCTTTATCTTGAAGAACTAAGTGGAATTATTATTATTATTGTTGTTGTTGTTGTTACTAAAGATTTTATTTATTTGAGAGAGGGAGACAGAGTGTGTGGGCACACACACACACACACGCAACAGAGAGAGACAGAGAGGGAAGGAGAGAGAAGGGACCCCAATGTGGGGCTTAATCCCAGGAACCCAGTATCATGACATAAGCCATAGACAGATGCTTAAGGGACTGAGCCACCCAGACGCCCCTCAGTGGAATTATTTTTTTCACATAACAAAAGGGATGCTGGTGATGCAAAATTGTACAGCAGCCCTTCACTGCTCTCAAGTTCCTAGATTTTGTCTCTTTTCAAATCATCAGTTTATGGCTTTGTGTTCACCAGTTAGTTGTTCTACATCCACCATCATTTTAACATTTCAGAGAAGACTAAGAAAGGATGAAATCAATATTTTTAGATAGATAAGTTGGGCTTTTTCATTAGGAATACAATTTTTCGGGCACCTGGGTGGCTCAGTGGGTTAAGCCTCTGCCTTCGGCTCGGGTCATGATCTCAGGGTCCTGGGATCGAACGCTCGTATAGGGCTCTCTGCTCAGCGGGGAGCCTGCTTCCTCCTCTCTCTCTGCCTTCCTTTCTGTGATAGCTTCCTATTTGTGATTGCTCTCTGTTAAATAAATAAATGAAATTAAAAAAAAAAAAAGATACAATTTTTCTGAAATCCCGACCAAGAACACACCTTCTTACATAGCACGGTTTAATATTATATCACACAGTTATTGTTCTTTGGAGAGACCCATAAATCAGTTTTTCTTCGTGTTATTTTTTTAGTCTAGAAAATATATGCTCCAAATAAAATTTGGATTATTTTGGAAAGAAAATGGACAGAAGATAGAAAACAAAATGTACCTGCCACTTACAGTAATATATTGTCTAGTTCTGGTTTTTTCCTACCTTATTCACCCCCACTAATGTTAAATGATTTCTACTTTTCTTGAATTATTTTATAATATTAACTCATTGGAACATCTTTTTGTAGTACAGATTTATAATTGTTGGTTTTCTACATAAAACTTTGAGCAGGTAATTCAAACGCAACATACTAAAAGTTGACAACATTCCCATTCTTTTTTTCCATTTTCCTGTCACTTTATGGGAAAACCTCATTTTTAATTTCCATGTGGACTTAGTCACACAATTGTCTACTCAACCCTTGAAACAAGAAACGTTGGAAGGAAACTTGGACACTGTCTCTTGTACCAGGCAATCAGAGAGCAAATTTATCAGCTTTAGAGATGAAACATCTATTGATTAATTATTTCCACTCCATTCTGTTAATGTTCTTGGATCTTTTATAGGATGAAGGCAGCCATTAGTCTTCTCATTTGTTATTCTGACCCTATATCTTTTTTTTTTTTTAATCTAGTTCTTTATCAGTATTCCAGAGTTAATTTTTCTAGATGATATCATGTCTACCCTCTATGCAAAGTACTACAGAAACTCTTACTGTTGGCTTTTACAATAATGCTACATTCACTCAGTATAAAAAAAAAAATAAGGCTTATGACATTTTTGCTCTAGTTTATGTTTTCAGTCTGATCTATCACGGTTCTCCTAACCACCACCATTCTGCACACAATGTACTTTATACTCCAGCTATAGAGTACTTCATACTCTTCTCAGCACATAGTCTGAGGTTCTGAGCTTCAGTTTTCTACCAGCGTACTTCTCCATACCTGGTATTTGCTTCATAATGGTCAACTTTCCCTTGGGCTTTCTATGAAACTCAAGTCAGATGTAATTACCTTCCCCTTAGCTTGTTTGCAAGCAAGCATTTTGTAATCAAGCCTATTGGGGTATTTCTATAGGCGTCTGTCTCACATGCTAGTAATTCCAAAGCAGAACATATTACAATATTCTTCATATTTGTTTCAAAAGTATTTAAACATGACATGTCAAAGAATAGATGCTCCATAAAAGACAGATTTATGAAAAGGATAATAGAATTACAGATGAAAAATTATCAGAGTTCAGAAAGCATTTAGCATTATTTTTTTTCTTCCCTCCATGTTATTAGACAAACTATTTTTTAATTAATTAAGCACATTAACTTAGGCAAAAGATTTTGAAATAATGGCATAAGTCTAGAGAGGAAAAAAAAATTCCAGCTGGGAAAAAGCTAAAATGAAAGGTGATCATATGAAGTAAGATTGTACTTTCATATACACACAAACACACAGAGACAGACACAGACACGTCCTTTAGGTTGCTTAATTTAGATACAGTAGCTATTTATAATTTTTGTACAAATACTAATATGATCATTAATGTTTTTGAGAAAGACTAAATCTTGAAAGAAGAAAATAAACCTATAAAATTTTGAATTAATAAGGAAGATATCTTAAATTTTAATTATTATACAGTAACAATCGTTTCTTTGGCTAAAAATATGGGAAAATGGTTGCGGAGACAGCATAATTTTTATTTAGAAAACTGCACATTTCTTAGTTAAAATATTTATCATATAGTACTTTTCTTATATTATATTCTTATTTTATTAGAACGATTTTGTATTTTAAATGTAATTTCTGAAAAAGTGTACAGGTTAAGAAGAATGTTAAATAGAAAAACCAAGGTCATGTGTGTGACTTCACCCTTTCATTTTATTTTTTGTACCATGGTGATTAATAGCTATAAAAATGAATAGTATTATTACTTTTGATAATGAAATCAAGGCAGTTTGATAAGAATATGGAAATGCATGACATTTTGTGACAGACATTTGATCTAGGAGCCTTTATTCTTTCCCCTTTCAATGAGTGTATTACACTATTTGCATATTTAGTGTAAAGATAATAGGTTTTCTCTATGGCAAAACTCTTTTGGTAATTTATCCATAATTGAATTGGGTTCTTAGTTGGTATCTTGTGTATATGTGAGTTTATGTAGTTTAGCATCCTTGTATTATATTGCATGGGTTACTGCTTTAAAAAATTATGCACCAAGGAGATAAATGTCAAGCTCAAGAAGTTCAGATTCATAATTAAACCACCTGCCTCTCTCCTAATACATGGCACATAAAAAATAGCCCTTTCAGTTTTAGCTAACACATAGTTATCCTATTCAATTTGAGTAGCATTTTCTTAAATCTGATATTACTTACTTGATTAATATTCATTTGTCTTTAAAACAATACTTAACACACATATATTGCATAATAATCTAAATTTTGGAAGGTGTGATAACTTTCAGGTACATGATATTTTGCAGGCTGTTGGGGACTGTGGTATAGTAACAGTGACTTTGACTGGACCCTTTTTTTTAATGCTATATTGCCTTTTAAGAATGGGAAAATAATTGTAAGTTAATAGATACCAAAAATTTAGACAAGCTATACAGACGTTATTCCATATGTTTTGTATAAATCTTAGACACCTCTCCCGTTTCAACATCTGTTTAAATGAATGACTGAATATTACCTTAGATTCTGTGATATAAAAAATATACATTTTAGATAATTCACAATGCTATTTTTATAAAAGTAGTATGGTCTTATTAAACCTAGTTGGTAAAAACCTGCTCTGTAGTCATTTAGTACATTAAAATAAATCTATGGATTTATCAGCTTTATCTAAGATATAAAATTGGGAAATAAATGCGTTGTCTATGTTTTGGCTTCCCTGAATCTCTTTGAGAAGTTACCTCTCCATTTCTCCATTTGATTAAGGTGAAGCTATCAATTCTATGATCTTGCCTTTCACACCATAAAGATATTTATGAGACCCAAACTGTGTACATACATATATATGAGGCCTGTGTGCAATTCCATCTTCTTGGATATACAATGATTGTTCCAGGGGTGGCTAAGTAACTCAGGCAGGACCAGAAATATTTTTCTGATGGGGAGCTAAAGATGTCCTATGCCTGAAATGACAAAATAGTTTCACAATATGAAAAGAATGGCTGACAAAGAGGTTAGTACAGAAAAAAAAACCAAAAACCAAAAACCAAACAAACAAAAAACAAAACAAAAAAACAAACAAAAGAAACCAGAGATGATAGAAAGAAAAGTATGAGGATGTGCATTTGTGAGAATATGTATACAGATATGTGTATGCATATGCATACAAATATGTATAAAAGTTTGACTTAAAGATAAACACCTGGTGATCTTATTTTTTCTTAATTACGCTTTGAATAAAGTCCTTGACTTCATTGAGCCAAGTTTTTGTTTTGTTTTGTTCTGTTTTCTATTCTTTTCAGAAGTTGATTCAAGTTCATATATATTATACACAACTTTCACTAATAGGGTCTCATAGTCCCAATTCATTGAAATGTCTTAAAGAACATTGGAAAACCAAATATCTAAAACAATAGTATTTTTTTTAAAAGATTTTATTTATTTATTTGACAGAGAGAAACCACAATTAGACGGAGAGGCAGGCAGAGAGAGAGAGAGGAAAGCAGGCTCCCTGCTGAGCAGAGAGCCTGATGCGGGACTTGATCCCAGGACCCTGAGATCATGACCTGAGCCGAAGGCAGTGGCTTAACCCACTGAGCCACCCAGGCGCCCCAAACAATAGTATTTTTTTATATAAAGTGAAATTATACCACAATATATTGATTTAGTTTGTCTGTTAAACATCATTGGAAGAAAGAATATTTTTACTTCAAAATATATTTATATGTTCTTTAATTCTAAAAGTCACTTAAGAATTGCATAACTATATATAAAATAATGATATATACACATATATAATAGACATATTACATATAAATCTTTATATATTTAACATATCCATTCAACTTAATATATATAACATATTTATTTATCTCTACATATGCAATATATGTATATGTAGATCTAATACAAAGATATGCACACATACAAAGATTCTCTCTTTGACCAAACTCTACTCAGTTTTCTCTGAACTCTCTTATTAATCCTTGACTTTTGGGCTTCCATGTTAGTCTCCACATTGTTCAATTTTAACGAAAATTCTACTTAAGTCAGCTTAGCCAGAATCTTCCATCCCTCCACATCTGATCACCTTCTCCATCTGATTAGGTTTCTCATCCTCTATCATTCCCCAGGTGATGTCTGATCACCTGGCTTGCCTTCAACAATCCTATTAGGTCAGATTGGTCAAAATCCTTCCTGACCCCTGATGTTTCCTCTCAGTAATCTTCCATCCACCAGCCCCTGTTTCTGCTCTTCAGCTACAAAATCATCACTTTTCTTTGTTGTATTTGGAGTAGAACCCAACCTCTCTCCCTTACTTACTCCAAAATCCCATTGCAGTGGTCCCTAAACTTATTGCAATTGACCACTTAAATAAAGTCTGCCTTACTATTCTTTAACAACTGTCAGAATATTTAATTTTCTTTAATAATATTAACATCTGTCTATATATAAAATCAAGTAGCTTGTTATTATGAATGTATTTTGTGGGGCGCCTGGATGGCTTAGTGGGTTAAAGCCTCTGCCTTAGGCTCAGGTCATGATCCCAGAGTCCTGGGATCGAGCCCCACATTGGGGTCTCTGCTCAGCAGGGAGCCTACTTCCTCCTCTCTCTCTCTCTCTCTCTGCCTGCCTCTCTGCCTGCTTGTGATGTCTATCTGTCAAATAAATAAATAAAATCTTAAACAAAAAAGAATGTATTTTGTCATTAAGGATGAAGTATAAATAAGCTCATAAGAGAGAGAAGCAGACAGATATATAAACTTTTAAGTGTAGGACTCTGCTATCTTATTACTTGAAGGAAGGCGGTATAAAAATATTCTTTCTGAAAAATATAATAGTCGATATGAAAGTGAAAACACAGATTCAATTTTCATGTAGTTTAAATAGAGACAATGGAATTATAGAGAACATTGTAAGTATAAAAGGCGATATTTGCAAATTTACGAATGTACAGCAGAAAAGAGGATTTCGGAAGATAGAATTTACCAATGGACCAAAGGATGAGGTTTACAGGTGAAAGGGTCCAAACGGTGAAGTATTTTTCGGGTTACACTGAAGATGTTTGAAGTAATTTGGAAAAAGCTGAAACACTTTATAGCAAATATGCTATGATAGATTTTGTGATGTAGGAAAAACATAGTGGTGATGATATTGAGAATTATTAACGTTGGATAAGATTAGAGGCCAGGAAATGAGTTTTAAATTTTTTGTGATGATGAAGATGAGAAGATAGCTTTCTGAGATATTTTAGAAGGTAAGTTGAGAGAACATGACATCCAATGGTCAGTCAGTATGAAATCTAAATTTTCAGTATTTATTTAGATGGCTCTGTCATTCATTAAAACAGGAAATATAGATGAGAAAGAAGGCTGGTGGTGACATGCACCTGCTATTGTGCAAGCTAAGGAGAAAAGGAAGATACACCTGCGGAGTAGTGGAGAGAATGATACAAAGAAGGTTTCAATAGACTAAAATTCTAGATGAGAATGCAGACATAGTTTGTACTTAAAGATATTCTAAAGATATTTGGCTAAACACACACTTGTCACTTTAAGGAAAAAATATTGTTTTAGTCAAAGGGTTGTGACACACCTTCATTGTGATGGTGTTTACATAAACAATATCTGATATATGGCAATTAAATACAGAAAAGCTGTTAAGTAAAAGCCAGCTTGACTTATTTCTAAAATATAAATCTATTTTTGTAGAGATTACCTTATTACTGGATTTTACACTGATTTGAGAAAAATGTTCATTATTAATACATTGATGGAAAGCTTACTTTTCCATCTTAAAATTAGAGTCATCACAAACAGAGATAAACCAAAGTACCAAGATGACCTAGGTAGCTAGTCAATGTCATCTGAGTCTGTAGTAGGAGAACAAGGAAGGTAGATAACTGGCTTATTTTTTCTTCTGTCAAGTTAAAGCATATAAATAAGAATATTTGCAAAATGCCACTTGAAAGCGAACATGAAATGAAACTTACATATGTATTTCACAGGACACTAAGAGGAATGAAACAATTTGTACTAAGTATTTTCTTATCACAAACTTTTTCTTCCTTGTTGTTCCCTGCCTGCACGAAGCAGGAAAAGATGGGATTATTTCCTCTCTGAAGTGAAAAAGTTAAATATTTCTTTTTATCTTAGAAAGAAGTTAGTGTGTACTAGAGTCCCCAATGTATTTGTGACTCACTCAGGTGGCATCTGAAATGTGTTTCATCTAACACTTACTTGTTCTTTCATAGGGGAATTAATTTTTGAGTACGTAATATAGATCAGATGCTTTTCTAGGCATTAAAACACCTCAGTTTTATACATATATACATATATGTACATATATATGTATATACGTGTATATGACAAACTCCTGCCCTCATTACATACATACTTAGTAATAACATAATAGATATAATGATTATACCATGATACATAAAATAAAAGTATATGATAATAATATTCCTTATTCATTCTTTTTTTTTTCATTTTAGTAACTACTTTTTCCAGATTCTGTGAACATATGTGTCCTTGTATTAAATAGTGATTCTGTATCTTCAGGCAGTGATAGAGGATTAAAATATGGTAAATATGAGAGTATTTTGAAAAAAAATTCAAATAGATTGTTGGCTAACAAATATATTTTTCAAAACTCCCGACTGAGTTTAAATATATTTTCCTTATTCAACTTAATTTAGTACATTTTAAGACCAGGTATTTGTTTGGACTCCCATTTAACTATGTACTTGTTTTTTCCACTTGAAAGATTTTTCTTCAAGTTCTTTGCCAAGACCCAATGTATTTTCTACTTATAGTCTGCTCTTGATTATCTCCTGGGATTACTGTATTATAGATTACCTGTAACAAACCTTGCTTTCTGGAACTTACTGGCTTTTCTATCTTCTCCATTTGTAATTAAGTCATTTCCTGACATTCAGACTTTATCTCCAGCTAGTAAAGTGTGTTTTTAAAGTGAACTCTTTTCTGACTGCATTTAAACAGTTTAAATAACAGCTGGTCATCATCTTTTAATAAGTTTTTTCAAGTGTAAAAAGTGTATCAGAAGATCTATTCTTCTATCCAAGAAGGTGGATAACACAAATTAAAATCTTCGGTTGCCATATTCAACTCCAAGTCATTATAAACGAGAATGATGGTGGTTCCTAGACAGACAAGACCATCAAAGAGAAGATAAGCAAAGTGCTTCTTCATGTAGGTATGCCTGAAAAATGTGAGGTTATTGTAAGTGTGCAGGTATATGATATTTTCTTTGCTCAAAAGCATCTTTTCCATCAACTATATTTTTAAATAAGACACAGAATATTCCATTCCATAATTATATATGACATTTAAAACAAATGACTGATACCAAGAAATGTTCATTTCCAATATCAGGAAAAATTCTAAGTCCCTAAAGCTGGCACCCTCAAGAAACAATGATCTCTCAGTTTTTTACCAACCTACTTTCCTGGGTCTCCAAAGACCTAGGAGTTACAAACAAGCTTAGCAACATTCATAGCTATAGCTGCTAGCTTAAGAGTGACTCTCTCTTTATTGCTGTGGGTATGACATCCTGTAACACCGCTTAGAGCCTCTGGTTTTATTGCCTAGGATCTCTGGAGATGTCTGTATTGGCTCATGAACACATTCTATGATGTTATACAGAATCCTATAATCACATAATGATTATGCCTTTATTTCTTGTCCCTCCACATGCTACTTTTGACGGAAAAATCTTACTTAGCCCAAGATGTTCACACTAGTATTCCTAAAGTAGTAAGATGATATCTTTGAAACCAACGCAGACACAGGGAAGGTAGCTCTCTCTCATCAACTTTGACTGCTAAGGGTCAGAAAAACAATGTAAATAGTTTAGGCTCAGCTAGGTAGACACCTTGTCCAAAATAATAATCTATATCATTATTAATACTATGTGTAATAATAATATCTATGACATATATGTGCATAAAATATATGTGCATAATAATCTACTATATACACATGTACATAAATACATACATGCATGTGATATATGGATATATGTAAACATACATACAAATGGGCAAACTGTCTCAGTTCTGTGTGTTAAGAGTATAACTAGTGGTAGATATTATATTTTTAAATAATGCCTAGAAATTACCTAGAATTGGCAGACTTTTTTGTTTTGTTTTGTTTTGATACCAGTTCTTTCACAAGAAATTGAATAAAAGGAAAAGGTTTGGGCAAGTAGAAAGAAATTTGTTAAAGAATACAAAAGGATTGCTGTTGACCCACGCAGAGGTATTTCCTAGTGCCATAGCAGACTATTCCCTGAATTCTCATCAGTCAGTCTCTGACTTTCATCTTTTCTTTCTCTTTCTTTTAAATTCCCTTACCTCCTTTACTCTCCAAAAGCATATTATTTATTCCCACTAAGACATCAAATTCTCCAACTCCTCTTTGCCTATCATTCTATCTCATGGTTGGCAGTAGGCATGTCCTATAGAGTACAGCAAAAACCTTCACCAATATCCTCAAAATTCCACATTCTGTGACACACCACTGTCCATCCCTGAAAATTTTCTTCCTGCTGCCAGACAAACTAAATTTTATCAGTTATTCCCAGGCTTCAGGACATCTGTGGTTTATCACTCTGCTCTCTGGGCTTACGCTTCCACCTACAGTCTTCTTTCCTTTTCCACAAGGAGTGGCACATGTTTGTAGCTACAGACACTTATCAGCCCATTTTTCGTCTATAGAATTTTGGAAATTTGCCTTCTTTCTTTCCTTTTGTCATCTCTCTGTTCCTTTTCATCCAAGCTGGCAATTCTGATGATTGAATTTTCAAATCACAGGGACTTATTCTATTAAACAAAAGGTTCTACCACAGGTCTTTCCTACATAATCAATCTCTACTCTTGCCTTCTCTGAAGATATCTAAGCAGATCTGGGGTCAAATCTAGTTTCTTCACAGAGCCTTCAGTTTACCTGGAAATCATGACCTTTTATTCCTGTTGAGACTAAAACAAAAGCTTGTCTAGCCACACCTCTAGCTTTCTCTCCATAGCACTTTTCCTAAATGCAAGTCTAATTTTAGTGTTTTTTCAATCTGGATAGGCTTAAGATTTCCCAAAATCTCAAGACCTGGTCCTTTTTTTATTTAATATTTCTTTCCTTGATTTATCTTTTCCTCTCTCCTTTTACTGTAAGTATCAAGAACAAAATTGGCTATCTTCAACTCTTGCTTGAATATTTTCTCTGCTAAATATCCATGTTCATCTTTACAAATTCTACTTTTCATGTAACTATAAGTTGCAAGTCAATACCTACCACAAATACGGTATTGAGAGTTATATAGGGTACCCATTTGACTTCAGAGCTCTAAAGAAGACTAGAACAACTTCAGGTTCTCAGCCACCATTTAGGAATACAGTATATGAAGCAATTCTTTTGAAGTGAATCTCTTCAAATTAGAATAACTATACATTAGTCAGTGCTCACCATGATATATATAGTCCCCATTTGCCAACAAATGTCAGTGCAACCTTATTGACTATATTCTCTGTGCTGTACTTTTCATCTCTGTAACTTACTTATTTTATAAATGAAAGTCTGTACCTCTTAATCCCCCTTAATCTATTTTACCTATCCACCCCACCCATTTCCCTTTGGCAACCACCAATTTGTTCTCTGCATTTAAGAGTGTTCTTTTTATCTATGTCTTTTTTAGTTTGTTTGCTCATTTGTTTTGCTTCTTAAATTCCACATTTAAGTGAGATTATAGGGTATTTGTCTTTCTCAGTGTGACTTATTTTATTTAGCATAACACTTGCTAGCTCTATCCATGTTGTTGCAAATGGCAAGGTCCCTTTCTTTTTTATGGCTGAGTAATATTCCATGGCATACCTCATCTTTATCCATTTATTTATCAGTGGACACTTGGGTTGCTTCCATATATTTCCTATTATTAATAATACTTTTGTAAACACAAGGTTTATATATCCTTTATTATTAATGTTTTCCCCCAAAGGTAAATCCTATTAGTAGTAAAATTACTAGATCATATGAGATTTCTATTTTTAACTTTTTGAGGAAACCCAATACTGCTTTTCACAGTGGCTATGCTGGTTTGCATTCCCACCAACAGTGCTCCAGGGTTTGTTTTCCTTCACATCTTTTCCAACACTTGTTTTCATAGTGTTTAACTAAGGAATGATCTACAGAATGGTAGGGACCTATTTATGTATGGTTGTTGGAAAATGTTTTTCTTATGAATGTTTGTGGAGGGACATTGCATTAAGTAGGATTAAAAAAAATGAGAAAAGTCACAATAGCATTAGTTTGATTGGTATAATCAGTGGGTATAATTGAGGAGGTAGGACAATTGGTGAAGCTGGAGTTCAGGGGCAGAAGAAAATAGTACCAGATGAAACTGCAGAGTCAGGAAGGGACTGAGTCCTGAAAGATACTGTAGTTATGGCAGGATTTCAATAAGTGGGTAAAGATGGGTCCTGGGATTGAGCCCTGTGTGGGCTCCCAGCTTAGCAGGAGTCTGCTTCTCCCTCTCCCCTCTTTCTGCTTATACTCTATTTTTCTCTCTCTCTCTCTTTCCTTTTTTTTTTTTTAACTCAAATAAAGGAATAAAATCTCTAAAAATAAAAAAAACTAAAAATATAACTGTTGTTGTCATTTGGAGAATATAGAGAAGGAAGAGTGGAATCATTAAGACCTGTTTGAAATTGCTGCAGTGGAATGTAATGCATTGTATTAGTTTATTGATAGATGATAAAATATCCACTCTTTCCTGTATAAAGAGTTACTTTACTTCCAAAAACAAATCTACAATTAAAAAGAGGCGGGGGAGCACCTGGGTGGCTCAGTCATTCAACATCTGCCTTCGGCTCAAGTCATAATCCCAGGGTTCTGGGATCGAGCCTCACATTGGGTTCGCTGCTTAGCAGGAAGACTACTTCTCTCTCTCCCACTCCCCCTGCTTGTGATCCTTCTTGCTGTGTCTCTTTTTGTCAAATAAATAAATAAAATATTTTAAAGAGAGAGAGAGAGAGAGAGGGAGAGATACTTTCTCTAGAATTCATGGTTTTGCTTTATTTGGAAAAGATACATGCTGGAAAACTTTGAGCATAGTGTTCTGAATGAATAAAATGGATGAAGAATTCAAGATGGGGATCCTTCTAATCTCAAAAACAAAATATTTGCCAGGTTCATGAAATACTAGATCTAACCCATGAAATACTAGATCTAACCCTTAGATACTAGATCTAACTCTGTATCTACACTTTGTAGTGTGTAACCTTGCATATACTCTGCACTAGGTGGGGTTTTCTGCTCTACCTTTGGACTCCAGCCCCAGTGAAATATTTCACTTTGAGATGTTAACAGAATACGACAGAGACATGAAAGAGCACTTGAGCATTTCTGTTCCTGCTCTTGCCCTGTGTTATCAACATCAGCAGGATAAGTCCAGCCTACTTCCAAATGAAGTCTGAGAAATAAATAGACCAGACTCATAAGGCTTTGGGTAGCTTAGCTAGAATCACCATACATCAATATAAATATTACCAACACCCAGATAAGAAAACCTCCCCACCAATGTAAACTATTAGGTTCCTGAGCTAAGTAAACATGCATTCTCTATGCCCCTAGATTTGCATTACTGCTGTACAACATTGTGGCAGCATATGATTGATACAGATGATAAGGAAACACCAATGCGAGTACGGAATTTTAGGTTGAAAATTTCTCTGAAATGATGTTAACCCATTTTGAAGCTTAGGATCTTAGATTAGAAACTCTGTTATTAAAAATATCTCAACCTGTATAGGCTTTTGAATTCAAATAGCAAGGATAATTTATTTTTTTTCTCTCTTTGAAGTTTGGAGAAAGTCAGCCTTATAAAATGGAGAACTCTAGGAGATACAAAGGGGTCAGGAAACAGCAGGACAGAGGAACCTCTGAGATGTCAGTTAAACTCTCCATAGCACGCCTACAGCCTACTCTTCTCCCCTCTCCATCACACTCAGTACCACTCTGTTAGGCTACTCTAGAGCATCGAGGGGATTCTGAAGTTCTTGTGTGTCCCAAAAGAGAACATGCAAAAGAAATCAGATAGCGCATGGTACTAATTTAGTGAGTCACCTGAAGGTCTATGTACAAATTCATGTGGGATTGCAAACGGGGTGTAATTTAAAGGAAATGCTATGTCAACTGAAAGACATATTGGACATTTCAGCAATAAGCATACTGACTGAAGTCTATTAAACATGGCTCAGTGGAAATACTCATGAGCCAGGATATGACCTGGATAAAAGAATCACCTGGAAATTCTGAAAGACCAAGTATTTAACCAAAAGAGAGACTGAAAAAACTTATGAGTTATTAAGACAAATCAGAGGTGATTGTTACTTTAAATGGCCATGACTAGGGACACCTGGCTAGCTCATTTGGAAAAGCACATGACTCTTGATCTCAAGGACATGAGTTTGAGGCCCACACTGGGTGTAGAGATTACATAAACAAACAAACAAACAAACCTTAAATGGGCCTGGATACTAAATACAATGTTTTTTTTTTTTTTTTTTTTTTTTTTTCTGGGTACTCAGTATAAAAGGGAAATCATGAGAAGGTTAAGTAGTGTGTAGGAAAAACAAGCAAAAGTATATTTTTTCACGTCTGAGTTAATGTTATAAAACTGAAAATAATGCCAAGAATATATTACGAATGGTGTCTCTTTAATGATATCTATTGCCATGATTATTATGAGTATCTTTTACATTTATTTATTCTATGCAGATGTATGGATTTGAAAGAATTTTAGGAAAAGCAACATAAACTTAGAGAATACTAAAACATTCCATAACAGGACATACACTGTGGTTCAGCACCTCTTCACCCATGTTTTAAACATGAACAAACAAAAGTCATCTAGTTAATTCAGTGAAACATTAAACATCTGTTTCCTTCTTGTTACCTGGGTATTATAGCCTGAAATGCCAAAAGTGGTAATTCCTTGAGAAACAACTGATGTAAACATTTTATTAATATTTAATATGCATAAAAGTCTATAAAACTCAAGTTTTGGTGTCTTAGATTACAAAACATCTTTTTTGTTGATATTTATAACACGGCAGAAGCACTATCCTCTAACTTTTTAAATAAGAGCAGCCTGTTTTTTAATTAATTAACTTTTTACTATGTTCAGTTAGCCAACATATAGTATATCAGTCTAAAACAGGGCTGTACTGTCCCAGAGAAGCCTTACATCAATCAGGTTCCTGCGATCCCAAACTTTGATTTATCTAACAGGGAACAGATATTGCCAGCAAAGAAAACATTACAAACCCTTCAGCAATAAGGGTTCCTGACCATATATTTCTCCCACTAAAGGCTGTATGAAGACTGAGACTGAATTGAGTGCATCAAATAGCCAGATTCATTAAAAACAGAGAATGACAAAATAGATGAAATTGAAACAAAGATGTATCTCTGACAACTTTGAAAAGACAAATGCATGACATTACAGAATAGTGAGTACTTTCTTCCTTTTTTCCTTCTTCTTTTTAGTTTATTCAACAAATGAGTATTGAAGATCAATAATAGGGAAATAGTATGCTGACCAGTTTTCTACACTTACAGAAGTGAAAGTCTGCTGTTTTTATATGTTTGTAGACTTAGAAGGTAAGTGAATTGATTTTACCTTTCCAAAATATTATTATCAAAATTTTGAATTCAGATTTATAAAATGATAAATGACTGTAATCATGGATCTGGTGTTCTAAATTGTGAAATTAGTGTGGAAAAGGAAAAATAGTTTTGTCTCTACCTATCTAGGTTCTTGGCTGAGACCCCACAGTAAAACACAGATTAATAGGAGAAAAAGAAACAAAAGTTTAATAACATGAATACTTCCTGTATACATGGGAAATGCCCAGGAAAACTGTGATTCCTCAAAATGACCTAAGTCACCACTTAATTTTTTTTTTGAAGGTTTATTCATTTATTTGAAAGAGTGGGAGAGAAAAACAGGAAGGTCCAGAGGAAGACGAAGAGAGAAACTTCAGCAGACTTTGCTTTCAGCATTGAGCCTGATGAGGGGCTCAATCTCACATCCCTGAGATCATGACCTTACCCAAAACCAAGAGTCTGAAGCTTAACTGACTGCACCACCCAAGTACCCCCTAAGCCACCACTTTACATATCTACCTTGGGGATAGATGACAAATACAAAAGATGTTAGAGATGGAGACTAGTTATGTTAGGTTACCAGGAAAGACACAGTAAAGGAAGGTAAGGTGATTACACAGATTTAAGTCATTGAATTCTCCATGGATAAGCATTTCTAGAGATTTAGAGTCTCCTTCCTTCCTTTCTTCCTTGTACAGAGAAGGAGACACTCTTACAAATGGAAGTGTCCTTTATAAATATAGTTATCTCTTACAAAAGGGTAATTGCTATGAGTTTTAAAAACTTTTCTCCCTTCTGCTGTTTCTTAAAAGTACTAAGCCAAAAATAATCCTTATGCCAAAGAGACATTTGGGGGTGGTAAATTCTACTCCCTTTCGGTTGCATGAACATCGCTAAGTTGAAATAGTATTGGCCTGTATTCTAACAATCCTCTGATACAGTCATCATTTTTACATCCATTTTAAAACTAATTATCCCTAGTGACTCCTTTGTGGATTACAATACCATGTGGCATTCCTAGCTGTCAAAGACGCATTAATGATTGACATAATTCAAGTTCCTACTTTGGGGACAGTGAACCTGTTGCTTTTGATGATACTTCTCCGGCCCACGTATCCACTTAATTGCTTTCAGTTGAGAAGACAAGAGTGCTAAGCACACCAGAGAAACCTTGACCCTGGGCCAGTTAGAGGAAGTTTATCTTGCTCCCTTTTCCATCATTCTATGCATGGATAGGTGGACAACTTCTACTTAGAGTCTCAAAATTGTTGCAGTTATCATCACTCACAGATTGCTTTCTTTCTGACAGCTAAGATACTTTTGGTTTCCTGCAAGTATAAGGAGACTTTTCACTGGAATATAAAATGGGGCTGTCAGTGGGAGCAGGGGGGAAGAATGTTTTTTCCTCAACCAGATTCAATAGAAAATGAAGTCTACTGTGAAATTGTGCTTCTGTCACTCAAAGTCAAGGAATAGTTAAGTAACATCACTCAAAGGGTTCTGAAGAGTCTACTGTTCCCTGCCCTTCTTCCAGAATCTAGAAGATTGTGTCTTCTTTTTAACGCCCTTCACTTAGAAAAGTATGAATAAAATGACTTTGGAAAAGGAGAGTTTACTACTTAAGAGAAGAAAATAAATTTTCGTGCCAAGTATTTCTGTTCCTACATTGACCTCCATGTTTTAGTCCCTGTCACCTGTCAATTTCACTTTAATCTATTCTTCTTTGTACTCTGGGGCCCTGACTTTTATTCTACTAAGTTCCAGAAAGGGTTCATAACAAGTTTCCCCAAAACGTGCCACTTTGGCACATGGCCTGTTTTGAGCTAAAGGCTCAAATCTTTTTCATAGAAAATAAAAGTACACCTTCAATTTCTCATTTGATAATATAAAAATAACTCATTATCAAGAAGCTATGAATTTTTTGACTGAATCTGTAATAAACCAGTGGATATCGCCTCTACTGACAATAGATGGCACTAACACCTTTTTTTCTCTGCAAAGTTGGGCACAACCCTGATATGAAATCTCAGCAAATGATTTTATATGTTAATAAACACCCCCCCTTCCCATTCATGTTTTTGCAAACGAATGCAAAGATATACAATTTCTGTTACTGGTGTTGGAAAAATTTTGTGGAGTTTCAAAGAAACTGATGTGCGTGTTTTCTTTTTCCCATAAAAAGCTCAAAAATAGTGTTTTTTCTGTGTTTTTGTTTGTTGTTTTTGCTTTGTTGTTTATTGTTTGTTGTGTTCGTTCTGGGTTTTTTTTTTTTTAATTTTTTATTTTTTATAAACATATATTTTTATCCCCAGGGGTACAGGTCTGTGAATCACCAGGTTTACACACTTCACAGCACTCACCAAATCACATACCCTCCCCAATGTCCATAATCCCACCCCTTTCTCCCAAACCCCCTCCCCCCGGCAACCCTCAGTTTGTTGTGAGATTAAGAGTCACTTATGGTTTGTCTCCCTCCCAATCCCATCTTGTTTCATTTATTCTTCTACCCACTTAAGCCTCCATGTTGCATCACCACTTCTGGTTTTGTTTTAGAAAATACGACACTTTTTATGTGGGAATAAAAAAAATTTTTTTCTTTGGAATGCATATGTTTATTAGAAAGTACTATCGCCCCATGCATGGTCATTGAAGTTTCCATAGGTGCAGTAATTATTCAATATCTAAGCCCTCACATATACCCATTTTACTTCATGTATTTCTTAAAATCTCTTGAGTTGAACAAAACATGGAAAGAAATGTCTTATCTAATGTCATCTCCTGAGTTACAATAATATGAAGAAAGGCATTTGCTTACCAAGCCATGAAAACTGCTTCTTAGCTAGGTGTACCTATGTTCTCCTTGATTGAGTTTTAAAGAACATAGATGTATGCATCTGAAATGCATAGAAAGGGAGAAGGGAAGTCAGGAAGTAGAATCCAAATGGACACATTGATGCACAACCTGTGGTATACCTTTGTCTGATAGTACTCTTCTCATCTCATATATAACTTTTCCTACCACCCCAATTTCCCATCTTGTCTTCTTCTCAGCCTACTGTAAAGCTGTTCAAATCAAGTCCTTCTTTTTTTTATTTTCTAATCTAATTATAAAAGCTTTTTCTTGACAATCAACATCAATGTTACATTCCATGAAATTGCCTTGTATTTTATTTTTTTAAGACTTATTTATTTACTTATTTATTTGACAGACAGAGACCACAAGTAGGCAGAGACACAGAAAGAAAGAGAGAAGGCAGGCTCCCTGCCTAGCAGAGAGCCCGATGCAAGACTCCATCCCAGGACCCTGAGACCATGACTTGAGCCGAAGGCAGAGGCTTTAACCCACTGAGCCACCCAGGTGCCCCAAAATTGCCTTGTATTTTAAAGAGTGGTATTCACTTTCTCCTTCTTGCTTAGCCCAAAACAGCTGCTATACAGAATCCTTGCAGACCTTCTACACCCCGCTTACCCATGACTGGATGGGATTAGAGTTAGAATTTCAACATAGCAATTGCCTCTCTGTACATTTAAATATGAGTCCTTGCTTCGAGAATATTGCACAAGCCTGACAACCAAATAGAAAATGGACTCTGTTCCATAAAGTGCCATTTCTTTTTTTTTTATCTGCAATTTCTTTACACATACACACACATATGCATCTCATCACAATCAATCATAATAGGATTATCTTTGTTTAGTTCAAAATCTGTCCCAAAGTGTGACGACCAAAATCATTAATAGTCATTAACACTGGTGGATAAAATAAGCAATTTTAATACTTACAACTGATGACTTTAATTTTGAACATTTTGTGATTTTCACACCCACCCCCCGGCAATGTCTTCCCGCAGTTCACCAAGGCTATAAACTATAAATGGAGTGGAAGGGCAGGGCAATCAAAATATGGAATATTGAAAAGGTTGAAGTAGTAAAGTACCTTTCCCAGGATATATAAGGCATTAAGATTTTGATATTTTATATTAGTCCTGAGATTACATTGGGAAAGGAAAACGGCACAACAAAAAGTCATTATTTAAAATGACTATTTCATGAGGATTCTATAGTAGAAAATTGATCTTTCTTTTAGTCTCAAATCTTAAAATTTTTGTCATAATTTTAAGTTACCTTTATTTAAGCTCACCTAAAACTTTACATATGTTTATATATAATATATACATATTTTATTATATATATTCTATTATATATATTATATAAAGGTTTCTCTGTTGGAATTCTGTATACTTCCTTATTGGCATTATAGATTTCAAACTTTAATGTGTAGTATATACTGTAACATACATATAATAGATAACCAATACAATGTTATTTATATTGAAATAAGACTTTTGAGGGCTTTGAGGGTTATATCTTGTACACTAAAATTCTGACTAGTTTTACTATTAGGAGTTCAGAAGGACTTTTACCTGAGTAACATTCCTTCCTACATATTTGTGTTGAAGTCTTTTATTTTAAGATTCAGGTCATTACAACAGAGGATAGTCAATTCTCTCAAGAGTTCTCAGTCTGCAGAGTTTGGATGAATGTATCAGTCTGAACATAAGGATTTGTCTAATTTATTATTTCCCAAATGACACAATACATTTTTAGGACAAATTTATGACAAGTTGCAAACCAGGTACACATTCATTCTATCAGAAGCAATATTTAAATATCCACTCCCTCCCAGAGGATTCTTCCTGGCTAGAAATTCTCAGTGTGGGCCCTGCTACAATTCAGGAGTCCTGGAGGTAAAAATAATTTTCATAATAATACTAAGTTGTTATCTGCTGTATTCATTTTTAATCTCCCCAGAGTGTATGGTGAAGTCTTCCAGGAGCTATATGATATGTGATATGACAAAAGACGGACTATAGACACATAAATGAGAATCCAGCTTTCTTATATAGTCAGATATTAAAGAGATGGACAAAAATGCATAATAAAACCACTTTTTCTTACTCAATATGTTTTGCTTTAAGAAATAAGGTTTTAAAATAATTTGTTAATATGTTTATTATAGTTACTTAAGGTGAATTATTAATGAAAAAAGACTAAGTAGGCTTACATATTTCCAAATGCATTTCATAATATTGTAAATTTGACAAACATTACATAAAAAAAGATGTCTGGGGTCCTTAATAATATTGAAGGATGTAAAGGGGCCTTGGCACAAGAAGGTCTGTAAGCTGCTGTTCTAGATTCTAGAATCTGGAGTGTTAATGAGGATTTTCCTTCCCATTTCCAACAGTGCATTTCACAGTAGTTTGTATATAGCCTACATTAAGATGGTTTATAGCTATCTTACTGTTATTGCTTGTTCTAACTGTTTGGGAAAAAAAAAAAAAAAAACTTACTTCCCATCCTCAAGCAGCTTAAGGCCAATTCCTAGGGTGATGAGAACACCTGGGAGAATGGAAGAAATATCTGATAAATAATGATGCTTGCTGCTCTGGTTCTCTCATTTCCAGTGTTTCTTTAGGGATGCAAAAGAAATACCTCAAATTATAGCTTTTAAAGTTTTCCTTAACCTTTTCTGTTTAGCTGCTATTTAAGTAAAAACCTAGCTCTAGGTAGAAGACTTTACATCCTAAAGGGGAGAACGCGTAACTCCAAAATACTGCAGTTTAGAATGTGCAGTATTTTCAGCTGAAGACAATCAAGACCCAACAACTCAGGAAGAGCTGTTTACTTTCCCTTAAACTGCTTGAAAGAAGTTAGAGGGTCTGTACCTAGAGAGAAATGATACCAAAGATAACTTTATGACCAAGACTGATCTGCATGGCATGGCAAACATTTGTTTACTAAAGATTTGCTCCTCTCATCTTCATGTGAATTGCATTCCTCCCCTTCGAAGACCTAGACCTGAACCCCCTTCTTCTTAACTCAGGATGGCATATCAACTTCAACCGTTCCAGTACTGTGAGTTTCATGTCTCTCCATCTCCTATACATAGTTTTTTTTTTTTTTTTGCTCCTATTATTCTGTCTTATGTCAAATTATTAGGCCAAAGAATTTAAAAGGAAAGAAAAGTTTTCCACCCCTATAATATGATTGTACAGTAGCTGAATTTTTATAAACTTTTTCCATCTAACTTGCTCAGATGTATAATTAAGACCCTTAAATATGTGTTCTCACTTCTTTTGCAGCTATTTTTTAGTATCTGTGGCCCTATAAAACAATTCATATCCACATCACACTAGAGTAATTATATCATTCCATGTCTACCATTTTTTTCTGTTGTTGTTTACTGAATCTAAAACTCATGGGGCATCTGGGTTGCTCAGTCAGTTGAGAGGCTGCCTTTGGCTCAGGTCATGATGCCGGGGTCCTGGAATTGAGCCCCATGCCAGGTTCCCTGCTCAGCAGGGAGTCTGTTTCTCCCTCTGCTTCTGCCCCCCATATTGGTGCATGCTCTCTCTCTCTCTAATAAATAAATAAAATCTTTAAAAAATTAAAAAAATAAAACTGAGTAGAACACATTTTTTTTTTATTGCACAGAGATTTTCTCATCTAGCATCGAGTACAACTCCATAGGCTTTGGATACAATCTACATTGACTGGAAGCTCAACTCTGCCATGAGTTATTTATTATATGACTTAAAGAAAAATAATAACACCTCTAGATCTCTATTTATTCATCAGTAAACTGTGAAAAATATAGTATCTATTTTATGAGGTTACTGTTAGAACTCTATGGGTTGAAACATGAAAAATTCATAACTATGTTGGCACACAGAAAATTCTAATTTCATATTTGCTATGATTTTGTTATCTTATTGTTAAACTCCAACTCTTGATGGTCATCATTTCTTCTCTTAGTCTCATTGTATTATTTATACTTAATACATTTTATTTTATTCTATCATTTTTTATTAGCATATAATGTATTATTTGCTTCAGGGGTACAGGTCTGTGAATCATCAGTCTTATACAATTCACAGCACTCACCATAGAACATACCCTCCCCAATGTCCATAACCCAGTCACCCTATTCCTACCTCCCACCACCCCACAACCCTCAGTTTGTCTCATTGTATTTTGATATACTCTTTCAGTCTAAGGCATATGTTAGTTAGTTTTCTACCTTCAAACATGTATACAAGTTATTTCGGAAACAGAAGTAGGCTAAATTCAATCTGTGTGAGATTGTCTTTTTTTATTATTAAAACTATAACTTGAATATGTTTTTTTAAAACCTCTGATATTAGTTATGCCCTTTAAACTGACATGCAAGTTATATTTGGGGTGCTTATTTTTTTCCAGATTTATGGAGATATAATGGACATAAAACATCATATTAATTTTAGGTGTACAGCATGATGATTTGACATATGTTACATATGTCAAATTTGATATTTGATATATGTTGCAAAATGATTACCATAATAAGCTTAGTTAAAATCCATCACCTCTGGGTGTCTCAGTGGTTCAGTCAGTTAAGTGTTTGACTTCCACTCAGGTCATGATTTCGGGGTCCTGAGATCAAGCCCCACATTGGGGTCCATGGTTGGTGGGGAGTCTGCTTATCCCTCTCTTTTTGCCTTTTGCTACCCTTGTGTGCTGTCTCTCAAATAAATAAATAAAATCTTTGAAAAAAAAATCAACTTACATAGTTACAATTGTCTTTTAGATTTCTTTTTGGTCTTAAAGGTGTCTTATTTTTATCCATTCATAAAGAAGATGTGGTATATATACACAAGGGAATACTATGCAGCCATCAAAAGAAATGAAATCTTGCCATTTGCGATGACTGTGGATGGAACTAGAAGGTATCATGCTTAGCAAAATAAGTCAATCGGAGAAAGACAACTATCATACGATCTCCCTGATATGAGGAAGTAGAGATGCAACATGGGGGGTTAAGGGGTTAGGAGAAGAATGAATGAAACAAGATGGGATTGGGAGGGAGACAAACCATAAGTGACTCTTAATCTCACAAAACAAACGGAGGGTTGCTGGAGGGAGGGGGTTTGGGAGAGGGGGGTGGGGCTATGGACATTGGGGAGGATGTGTGCTATGGTGAGTGCTGTGAAGTGTATAAACCTGGCAATTCACAGACCTGTACCCCTAGGGATAAAAATACATTATATATTTATTTTTTTTTAAAGTGTCTTATCACACATTCACAAATGTATGACCATTTTTTAACTTGAAGTCTGATATTTAGAATGAAGATGGTTTTGAGGAAGAAAAAAAGACATGTGGTCAAAAAATACAATAAAATATGCACCATAGTTCTAAGTATGAAATAATTTTCTGGGAAAGCCCTAATTCCAATTTTGCTGTAGTCTTGAACTATCTATTCTTAATATGAAATTCTATTAAAACACAAACACAAATTAATTTATAACTTGAAGTAATTCACCCCCCCCCCCCGAAAACCAGAAATAGCAGCTTTGAAGAGAAAGCAGATTTGGCTATCTCTTTTTTCATAAAATGACATTAATCTCTCACAGACTTCAAACTTTATATAAAAAAATAGTATCATATTAGGGCATCTGGGTAGCTTAGTTGGTTAAGTGTCAGACACTTGATTTTAGCTCGGGTCATGATCCCAAGGTCATGAGATGAATCCTCCTGTTAGGTTTCTCACTAAGCAGAATGTCTTCTTGGTATTCTTTCCTTCTTCTTCTTCCCCTTTCCCCACTTGTACTCCCTCTCTGTCTCTCTCTCTAAAACACAAAATCAAAATTGTGTGTCACTACTCATTAATCTGTTGATGTAACCAGAAATCTATTTCAGAGATCTTCTATATTTAAATGTCTTCTCTCATTAAACACACTGAGATTCTTTTTTTTTTAAAGATTTTATTTATTTATTTGACAGAGAGAGATTACAAGTAGGCAGAGAGAGAGAGGAGGAAGCAGGCTCCCTGCTGTGCAGAGAGCCCGATGCGGGACTTGATCCCAGGACCCTGAGATCATGACCTGAGCCGAAGGCAGAGGCTTAACCCACTGAGCCACCCAGGCACCCAAACACACTGAGATTCTTAAAATTATAGCTCTATCATATTTTAAATTATTTTGGAGAAATCAAGGAATTTGTCTCATTCATCTTTGAAAAAAATTCAAAATGAGTATGTCCCAATTCACTAAATCTGACTGTTAATGATTAAAAGTCATTTATTTTTTTCTACCTTGAAAACTGAAATAGAAGTTTGAAAGAGATTCCATCATTCATTTATTTAGCATCCTTATAACAAGAAAGTCACTGATAAGCTTATTATTTTTATTTATCTACCCTCATTACAACTGTAAAGTTCTAAAACACAGGCACAGTGAATATAAGTCTACATGAATGAAATTAATTTTATTTTTATTTGTTATTGTATCAGGTAAAAAATGTGAATAAGCTTTTATAATTTTGGATAGTATGTTGATACCATCCAATGTAATTCATAAGCTAAACAATACACTTGAAATAAACTTTAAATGAATAAGGGGATAGGGGTATTATTTATATGAACAGTCACTCTCCAGAACAGCTGAAAGTGCGGCATCTTACAAATCCTAAATTGCAAATAATCAGGACAAATGCCATAAACATGAAGATACCTGGATAAGGGAAATCAAACACTAGTTACAGATATGAAGTCCATGACAAGACTGCTAGTTGTTCCACTATTTTGGTTTATTATTTTTCTGTAATAATAACAAATTTACCTAGGGCCAGCTAAAATGAAGCTAAAGCCTACACATTCCAGATTTCTTTGCATTTTAATGAGGCTGTTTGACTAGGTATCTGCCAATGGGACTTGGTGGAAATACTGTGTACAGCTTAAGAATCATGCCCTTAAAGAGAAAGATCATGCCCTCTCTTTTCCTTTTACTACACTTCCTGCTGTCTTAAAAACACCTCATGATGGCAGTAGCTAGAATATCCATCCTAGACCACAAGTTAGAAACCATAGATTAATGAAGCAGAACACAAGGGAAGAGTCTCGGTCACTGGATGTTTTCATTAAGTACACTGTTCTACATAACCCTCCTAGCCAATCTCTGGGTTAGGAAACAGAACAATAAAACTGTATATGTGTATGTTCACTATCTTTCATAGATTCTTTGTTATGGTACCTTGAACTATATCCTGACTACTATAAGTTTCAATCCAAAAGTTAGAAGGATAGATAATCTTCATTATGAGTTTTCTTCTTATATGGGTAACTCAGTGAAGTGTTAAGTCGATGTCGGACATTATTTCCATGGTATGTCCTCCATTTGTGTTCACATAAAACATATTCTGAGACTTTGATATTTGTATACAGAAATGTTTTCTTGTTTGTTTGTTTGTTTGTTTTAAAGAATACAGTACCCTGGTAACAAAGGAGCCCTGGACAGAATGAGAAGGTGAAGAAGTCTCAGATACTCTCAAGGGAGCTCTGGCAGTGTTTTGAATTACAGTGAGGGAGTCAGATACTCGGGCCATGATGTCAACCACTTAATGTATATAGGTTGCACTCAGTGAGAAATTTCCACAGAGGGACCCAGCTGTAAGATGTCATAAGCCAACTCTGCTTGCAGTTAGGGATCTATGCGCTTCCGCTCTGAAGGGAGTTTTGGGATAGAGTCTATCCCTTGCACCACTAAGATCCACCACTTTTGATTAGTATATGCATTCCCTCCAGGAATTTTTTCTTTCAACACTGTCAGTCCTTTGTCTTGATATTACAACTGATATTCATCATCTTAGGTTCCTCTTACTCTTAGCAATTACTGCTCATGGTCTCAGAGATTTATTTGTTAAAGGGACCTGGACTTTTCTCTGTGAGGGTTCTGAGCCTTTGTTCGACATGCCTTTTCTGGCTCCTGCACTTCGACATTCACCATAAAAAGTAAGTAAAGGTGTATCAGAAGAGACACTCCTGTGGCTTACCTCAGTGAAAACATATCCTCCCATTGACAGTTGTGTAAGACTAACTCTACTCTCCTGTAATTAACCCGGATTGATTAATCAGGATCAATTACCCCTGCCAGGAAGATGACATCATTCTTTGCTTGCTAGTCTACTGGGACAAAGAGTCTGAAGAAATTGGGTGGTAGATAAAGTTTAATGTTTAGTGGAACTCTTATTCTGTTCCCTGATGGAAGTTTTCTGGTTTTATGAACTGAACCTCTTGATCTATCAAGCAGAAAATTGCAAGAATGGAGAGCACAGATTCCCCTGGTGGGTAACTAAGAGTGATGCTCAATGGGACCATTCCTTCTTCTACTCCTGTCTACAGACTGATAGAGTTTACATGTTGGGTATTTAGAGCCACATCAGGAGAGGTCTAAGATGAGTGCTCAGGTTCTGGTTCAATCACTGGGTAGTTAGAGCTCTCAGGGTGATCCTAACATCCCTTGAGAGAGGCACAGCAAGACAGAACAAGTCTAGGCATTGGGAAACGGTAAGTAGTAGTTTTAACACTTTGCAGGACCTACATCCATTTAGAGATTTACAACTGACAATAAGATATATGTGCCCAAAAGTCAAGAGATATTTATATGTGTGTGTTATGTATATGTGTATATTTATATATGTTTGTTTGTATGAGTTTATCCAAGTACTCAAGCATGCAAAGGCTAATCTCTGGTATTCCTTTTTACCCCCAAGAATAGTAACATATTTTGTAGTACTTTTCTGTTATAATTATTTTAAATATCTTTTCATTCTCCCTTATTTTTTATATTTCCTATGAATTCTATTTTATTTTAATTTAGTCACATTTCCCCTTATTTTTTATATTTCCTATGAATTCTATTTTATTTTAATTTAGTCACATTTCCTTAAATAGTCATCTAGCATTTTAAGTGTTGTATTTCTACTTATATACATTCTAGGAATCAGATCGAAAACTACAAAATATATTAATACCCGAATTTTCTATACTTCTTTTTAAATATTTTAGTGAATTGCAATTTTCTTATCCCTTTTCTTGCATCTGTGCTCCATGGATCTATTGTTTCTATCACACTATTTATCATCCTATTACTCAAACCTACATCCAATTAGAAAACCCTTCACTGCAAATGTTACTCATTTTCTAGAAATATAGCTATCTCCTTTCTCATATTTAATATTTAATTTTAAGATATCTCTGCTATATTTCTATTATTTTGAAGTATTTCAGTATTAAAGATAGATTTATGGTAGTTTTTTAATAGTATTTTAAATTTTATTCCAAACAAAAATATTTTTATTTTATATTGTTAACTAACTCTCTTGTTGGTATAAATTCCGTTTACTACATATTAGATAATATGTTTAGCACCACAAATACAAAATTGATTCATAATTGTTTCCAGGAGTCCAGAATATTGTTAAGGAAGCATTTAAACTATTTTTCTTCCAAAGCGTCTGTTCACTTAGTTTGATGGGCAGAAGCTATTATTTCAATTTGTTTGAATTCTCTGTGGATACCTTGGAAATACCTTCCTTGTGCCTTCACAAATTATTTTATGATTTTCCCCTCTCTAGATTATGTATTCAATTAAAGTAGGTATTTCATACAGAGTCATGAGCCAAGTTTTGTGTAAAATATACTATATTCAGCTTCCAAAACAAATGAAATACTTAGTAAGCAATTTTTCTGCAACGAATGGTAAAAAGATTTAAGGACAATTAAATATTTATTCTCACAAGCGTATTTTCACTGTTTGCTATGCATCAAATACAATTCCAGTCCATGAAACTAGAGCACGTAATAGGACCACAACATGTCTTATGCCTTACACGAGAAAGAATAAAACTACATAATATTGTAGATGGTAATAAATGACAAAAAGAGAAGGAAATCGGGGTGTGGGAAACCAAGAATGGCAGGAGAATACGGTGGCTCCTTCAGTGATTTGAGAAAGGCCTAGGTACAGACTGGCATTTCAGCACAGAGCGAGGCAAGCCATTGACCATGTGGGGAAAAACTGTAGGCAATATAAAAGCACATGCAGAGGCTCTGAGAAAAGAGACCGTCTCGTGTGGTTTTTAAGAAACAGCGTGACTGAATTCGAAAAGTATTAAGAGAGCAATAATTGATATAAAGTTAGAGGTGTAGTAGCCTGGGTAGTGTGAAGTAGGGCTTTTGGTCTCAGTGAGTCTCAGTGAGTCCAGATGACACTGGATGACAGGAGAGGAGAAACATGCTTTGACATTGACTTTAAAAATATTACTGGGTGATCAGGTATATGATAGACTATAGAAGAGCAAATGTCAAGCAAGGACACCTAGGAGACATTGTTACAAAAGAAGCAAACCACAGTGGTGCTCATACTAAGGAAATAAGGGTGAAATTTAGGGCAAGAACTCAGATTTTTTATTTATTTTAAGGTAGACCTGATAAGATTTACTAATACTTCAATGCTCAATGAAGAAGAGGATAGAAGAATGACTTCAAAGTCTTGTCCCAGGCAAGAAAAGTGGTAGAGTTGGTATTAAGTGAAACAGGCACTTGTGCAGGAAATAGGCTTGGGGAGGGAGTATAAAAAGTCAAGTTCTGAAAATGTGAAACATGAGGAGCCTGTGCGAATTTCAAGTGGAAATTTTTATACTGCTGCTTGATCGACCATGAGTCCAAGTGAAGGCAGTTGTCATGGTTAGTGGTCAAAAATATTTTTCCTTGGTGCATAAATAGCAAATCTACATATTCACACACAGACAGACATCTATGCAATATGATAAATAACATGATAGTTTTTTGATCTAACTTTGTTTCATCTTCTACAATTTTAATTTATATGCATACTCAGAATAGAAAACTCTAGCCACGATAATATTTAGCTGGTTAATGAAATTAAAAAAAAAAAAAAAACAAGAGACGGCAGCCCACATGATTCATTAATATTGTGTATACGTGTGTGTGTTTGTGGCAATTCCATAAATAAGAAGACATTTGTAATAATACTAATTTAAAAAAAGCTTAGAAGTGAAATCCCTCTGAAAATCTTAGTCTATACTCCAGTGGACTTTTTCTTTCTACAGGTTACTGCTTAAATTTCTTTCCTCTCTCTTGAGAATTTGTCTTATCTATGATAACAGGTGCTGCAAAAGATGTGGAGAAAAAGAAACCCTCGTGAACTGCTGATGGGAATGTAAATGGGTGTAGCAAAATCGTTTGCTGGAAAATAGTTTGGTGGTTCTTCAGGACATTAAAATAGAAAGAGTAATAATTCCACTAATGAGTGTTTATGCAAAGAAAACAAAAACACGAATTCAAAAAAATATATGTAGTCTATTTAATGCAACATTATTTACAGTAGCCAAGATATGGAAACCATCTAAGTCTCCATCAATAAATGAATAAATGAAGAAGATGTGGTGTGTGTGTATATATATAACATACACATCAGAATATCACTCACTGATTAAAAAAAATGGATGAGATCTTTTTGTATTTGCCACAACATGGATATACCTAGAGAGTATTATACTAAGTGATATGTCAGATAGAGAAAGACAAATACCAAATGATTTCACTTTTACATAGAATCAAGACAAAACAAACAAATGAATGAATGAATTCTAGCTCACAGAGAACAAACTGGTAGTTACCAGAGGAGGGGTGGGATATGGGTGAAATAAAGGAGATTAGAGGTATAAACTTCCAATTATAAAACAAATGAGTCACAGAGATGAAAAGTATAGTATAGGGAATACAGTCAATAAGATTGTAATAACCTTTTATGATGACAAATTGTGACTTCACTTATTGTGGTGAGCACTGAGTAATGTATACAATTGTTGAATCAATGTTGTACACCTGAAACTAATATAACATTGTATGTCAATTATACTTCAATTTAAAATAAAAATTAAATCTGTTTGTTATTGCCACTGATTATTTTTTGGACCTCTTTTCATTTTCTCTACATTCTTTCAACAGACGATAAATAAATGAGCATATGTAATGCAGTGAAACCACTGAAATTAGTCATTGTATATTAGTACTCACAATAATTCAAGCATGATGCTGACTTCTAAAAAAGTTATCACTACATTTAATTTTATCTCTATTTTATTTTTATTATTTTATTACTTTTTAAAGATCTTATTTATTTGTCAGAGAGAGAAAGAACATGTGCACGCAGGGGTAGTGTCAGGTAGAGGGAGAACCAGATTCCTCACTAAGCAAGGATCCTGATGCGGGACTCAATCCCAAACCCTGGGATCATGATCTGTGTAGAAGACAGATGCTTAACTGACTGAGCCGTACAGGCATCCGTAATTTTTTTACAGATTTTTATTTATTTATTTGACAGAGAGAGACACAGCAAGAGAGAGAACACAGCACGGAGAGTGGGAGAGGGAGAAGCAGGCTTGCTGCTGAGCAGGTAGCCCCTACTCGGGGCTCAATCCCAGGTCTCTGGGATCATGACCTGAGCCAAAGGCAGATGCATAAGGACTGAGCCACACGAGTTCCCCTTCCTAATTTAATTTTTGAAAGATTTACTTATTTGTGAGAGAGGGAGAATGTGCAAGTGGGAGAGATGCAGAAGGAGAGGGAATGAAAGAATCCTAAGCAGACTCCCTGCTGAACATGGAGCCCAATGTGCGGCTCGATCTCATGACCCTGAGATCATGACCTGAGCCAAAAATCGAGTTGAACATAATCAACTGAGCCACTAAGACACCCTCTATAAATGTTTAAAGTTTAGTTTAAGCTTAGTAATTCTTTGTAATTCTATAAAACATCAGCTTTTTGTGTGTGTTTAAACTATTTTAAAATTTTTGTTATTTATTTACTTTTGTTTCAAACTTTTATTTAAATTCTAGTTACTTAACACACAGTGTAATATTGGTTTCAAGAGCGGAATTTAGTGATTCATCACTTACATATAACACCCAGTGCTCATCACAACAGGTGCCCCCCTTAAGGCCCATCCCCCATTTAGCTCACCCCCCACCCACCTTCCCCCAGGCAACCCTCAGTTTTTTCTGTACAGTTTAAAGCCTCTTAAATGGTTTGGCTCCTTCTCTTCCCCCCACATTTCTTATGTCCAACTGTTTTGTTTCTTAAATCGCATATATGAGTGAAATTATATGGTATTTGTCTTTCTCTGACTTATTTCACTTAGTGTAATATACTGTAGCTCCAGGCATATCATTGCAAATGGCAAAGTTTTCTTTTTGATGGCTGTGTAATATTTCATTGTATATATGTGTATATATACATAAATATATTTCACAACTTCTCCATTCATCAGTTAATGGACATTCGGGCTCCTTGCATAATTTAGCTATTGTTAATAATGCTGCTATAAACATTGGAGTTCATGTGCCCTTCCAAATCAATACTTCTTTTTATCATTTGAATAAATACCTAGTAGTGCAATTGCTGGGTCATAGGATAGTTCTATTTTTAACTTTTTGAAGAGCCTTCATGCTGTTCTCCAGAGTGCCTGCACCAGGTTGCATTCCACCAAAGGTGCAAGAGCACTTCCCTTCTTCCACATCCTGGCCAACATCTGACATTTCCTGATTTGTTAATTTTAGCCATTCTGGCCGGTGTGAGGTTATCTTATCATGGTTTTCTTTCGTATTTCCCTGATGATGAGTGATATTGAGCATCTTTTTGCACATCTGTTGGTTATCTGTATGTCTTCTTTGGAAAAATGTCTGTTCATGTCTTCTGCCAACTTATTAACTGTGTTATTTGTTCTCTGGATGTTCAGTTTGATAAGTTCTTTACAGATTTTGGATACTAACCCTTTATTAGATATATAATTTGCAAATATCTTCTTCCATTCTGTGGGCTCCATTTTAGTTTTGTTTCCTTCATTATACAGAAGCATTTTATCTTGATGGTGAAATCCCAATGATTCATTTTTGTTTTTGTTTTCCTTGCCTTTGGAGACATGTCTAGTGAGACATTGCTATGGCTGAAGTCAGAGTTTGCTGCCCATGTTCTTCTCCAGAATTTTGATGGTTTCCTACTGTATATTTCTGAATGCTTATAAATTTAGGCATCCCTTAGATATTTTTCTGATATTCTGTAATTATACACATGTGTATCTGCATGTATGCATCACATATACAAACATCTGTGCTTATAAACATGTTGACAAGTTTGGCTAAAGTGATAACAAATGAAGAATTAAATTTCAAGAATATTATGGATTTTAGTATAGAACCACTAGAAATAATTTTTGTTTGTAATATTCAATCTCATTGACACTGACAGATTATTGAAATCAGAAAAAGTTGTAAGAAATTGCTATTTATTTGTATATATATATAGACAAACAATGTGACTTATTTTCTTAAATTATATGTAGGCTTTTGGTATACAATTCATCAACATAAATAAAAATTTAGTAAATAAAATGCAACATTATTACTAAGGACAAATTCACATAAACTTCAGAACAAGGGAAAACCTTTCTTAGCCTCATTAAGTCAAAACTAATTCCTTTTCCTATTTTCCTATTACTTCTCTGCCATAATTCTGTTAATTGTTTTAATGTATGTTTCCTCCCATACTATCATGAGCACAGGGTAATAGACTGAATTCCAAGAGTGCTATTTTAATCACTTTGGTATTTCCTACTTTTACCATTGGACAGTAAACATTTGGTTCTTGATAAATTCTTAAATGAATGAATGGAATAAACTAATACTCAGTGTATTGTTAATTTACATTTTTTCTTTTTTCTTTTCTTTTTTTTTTTTTTTTAAGATTTTACTTATTTACCTGAGAGTGTGAGAGAGAACATGAGAGGGGAGAGGGTAAGAGGGAGAAGCATACCCACCAAGCAGGGAACCTGATGTAGGACTCCATCCAGGGACTCCAGGATCATGACCTGAGCTGAAAGCCATTGCTTAACCAACTAAGATACCCAGACACCCTATTTTTCCAAGAATTAAAAAAAATTCAGCCTCTACATAGCTTTTCAGTTCCTTTGTTCTTAGTAATATTTACTTTAAAATCTAGCTTTTTCTTGGAAACATAAGCATATTCTTTATCATTATTTTGGGGCAAAAATGGTGGAAATAAATATATATTTTCTTCAGGTTGAGAGGTATCTATTTTTTTCTCTTTTGATATTTTTTCAATTTTTTGCTTTAAGGAATAATTGAGAAAAATAGTTTGTATTTAAGGTATAGAGCATCATGATTTGGATATACCTTAGAAAATGATTACTATAATGAGCTAATTAACACATTCATCATCTTAAATAGTTGTCTTTTATGTTTTGGTCAGAATACTTAAAATCTACTTTTTTAGCAAATTTCAAGTGTACAATATTATTGACTACAGTAACCTTGTCGTATATTAGATTACCAGAATTTATTCACCTTATAACTGTAAGTTTGTACCATTTGAGCATTTCCCATTTACCACAACATGGAAAAACCTCGAGCTATATCTATCTTTTCTTTCTTTCTTTCTTTCTTTCTTCCTTTCTTTCTTTCTTTCTTTCTTTCTTTCTTTCTTTCTCTTTCTTTTTTTCTCTTTCTTTTTTTCTCTTTCTTTCCTCCTTTCTTTCTCTCATTTAAATTATATTTATTTTAATTCCAGTTTAGTTAAAATACAGTGTACTATTTGTTTCAGGTGTATAATATAATGATTCAACAGTTCCATACATCCCTCAATGCTCATCGTGGTGGTAAGTGTACTCTTAATCCCTTTCACCTCTTTCACTCATCTCCCACACCTACCTTCCCTATTGTAACCATCCATATGTTTTCTATATTTAAGAGTCTGGTTTGGGGTTTTTCTCAAACCCTTCCCTCAAATGGGAAGGATTATCCCTTCCCGTTTTGTTCATTTGTATTGTTTTTGTTTTGTTTTGTTTTGTTTTTAATTCCACATGTGAGTTTTCACTCTTTTTGTCTTTCTCTGACTTATTTTGCTTAGCTTTTATACTCTCTAGATCCATACACATGTTGTTGCAGATGGCAAGATTCCATTCTTTTCATGGCTGAATAATATTCTATTTTCTCTGTGTGTGTGTGTGTGTGTGTGTATAGATAGATATATCTATACATAGATAAATAGATAGATATCTACATCATCTTTATCCATTTATCTATCAATGGACATTTTTAAGGACATTTTTTATCCATTTATCTATCAATGGACTTTTTAAAGGAGCCTCCATACAGTTTTCCCAGTTTGCATTTCCACCAATAGGGTACAAGTGTTATAGTAAGTATGAATGATCTCATTATGCTTTTGATTTGCACCTCCTTGAGTCATGTTGAGCATCTTTTTTGTGTGTGTGTCCATTGGTTATCTGTATGTCTTCTTTGGAAAAATGTGCTTTCATGTCTTATTAATTGAATTACTTTTTCGTGTTGAGTTCTATAATTTCTTTATATATTTTGTATATTATTCCTTTATCAGATATGTCATTTGCAAATATCTTCTTTTTTAAAGAGCAACCATTCCACTATTTCCTAAGCTACTCATACCACAGAAAAAAGTAGAAGAAACCTCAATTAGTTTTATAAATCTAATAAAAATGTTCATTATCAGCAATTTATAAAAAACAAACTCTGATATAAAAATCAGTTCAGAATTATATATAAAATGTTAATATTAGTGATTAAAATCCAGAAATGTAAAAAAGTAAACAAGCACTAAGAATGATTAAGCATATGCATGTAAGTGTGATTTAATACTGGAAAATATAACAAATACAATTTTCTTTGTCACCAATAGGAGACAGAAAAATGTGATTATATTTATATTTGATAAAGTGTTATTCACTACAATTCAGGCACTTTTCCCCAACAAAATATTGCAGAATAACATAAAAGTAAAACTTTTCTTTAAAATATAATCTCACAAAACAAACTGAGGGTTGCTGGGGGGAGGGGGTTTGGGAGAAGGGGGTGGGATTATGGACATTGGGGAGGGTATGTGCTTTGGTGATGTGTAAACCTGGTGATTCACAGACCTGTACCCCTGGGGATAAAAATATATGTTTATAAAAAATAAAAAATTAAAAAATATATATATATATAAAGATCCTTGGGGCTCCTGGATGGCTCTGTCATTAAGTGTCTGCCTTTGGCTAAGGTCGTGATTCCAAGATCCTGGGATCAATCCCCGCATTGGGCATCCTGCTCCACAGGAAGCCTGCTTCTCCTTCACCATGTGTTTGTGTTCCCTCTCTTGATGTGTGTTTCTCTGTCAAATAAATAAATAAAATCTTAAATAAATAAATAAAATACAAAGATCTTTTACCAAGAAAGAAAAGAAAGCTGTATCATAAATGGAAAAAATATTAGTTCAACTAAAATTTTAAAAGAAAGAGAGTTGTTTAAGACCATCATTAATAAACTTTGTCTCAGAAAATCCCTGAAAGTATAATATTTTGAAAACAAGTAATATTAATATAGAAATGTGGGAAATTTGCATAACTAACATCTCTTATTGCTGATAATAAAATTCTGTTCACTTAAAAATCTCAGGAAGCTCGGAACGCCTGGGTGGCTCAGTTGGTTAAGCAGCTGCCTTCGGCTCAGGTCATGATTCCAGCGTCCTGGGATCAAGTCCCACATCAGGCTCCTTGCTGGGCAGGGAGCCTGCTTCTCCCTCTGCGTCTGCCTGCCATTCTGTCTGCCTGTGCTTGCTCTCTCCCCCCTTTCCCTCTGATAAATAAATAAAATCTTAAAAAAAAAAAAAATCTCAGGAAGCTCAAGTAAAAAAAATACACATATTTTAAAATATATATTGTATACATATTATATATGTATATATAAAATAACTGGATAATGTAAGGTAAGCAGACACATAGGAAATATAAGAAAATTAATAATCCTTGCTATTAGTGCTACAAAGATATAAAATAAAAGTGAAATAGACACAAGATTAGTGAAAGTTTAATTTTTGTATATCTTTAATGCAAATCCAATATACTTAAAGCAATTCCAAAAGAGTACAGTTTTCAGAATCAGATAAATCTATACTGAAATACATGTAGAAGATGGGATGTCTTAGTGTTTCAGTCAGTTAAGCATCTGCCTTTGGCTCAGGTCATGATCCCAGGGTGCTGGGACTGAGTCCTGCGCAGGGCTCCTTGCTCAGGAGGGAGCCTGCTTCTCCCTCTGCCTGCTGCTTCTTCCTGCTTGGACTCTCCCTCCCTCCTTTCCTCCCTTTCCTCCTTCTCTCTTTGTCTCCCTCTGACAAATAAATACATAGAATTAAAAAAAAAAAAAATATATATATATATATATATGAATAAGTGCCATTAAAAAGAACAAAAAAATATTTGAAAAAGAAGTACAAATGTGGCCTATCAGATGTCAAAACAATAATAAACAATACTATAAATAAGTCAATCTGATGTTGATGTATTTTAAGTCCATCTTGAATTTTCTGGGAAAGGCAAAGGAACTTCTTGGTATGACAGAAATACTAATGCTATAAAATAAATGTGAGAAATGTATTTTCCTTTTAAAGATTTTATTTATTTATTTGATAGAGAGAGATCACAAGTAGGCAGAGAGGCAGGCAGAGAGAGAAGGAAGCAGAATCCCTGCTGAGCAGAGAGCAGGATGTGGGGCTGGATCCCAGTACCCTGGGATCATGACCTGAGCCAAATTTAACCCACTGAGCCACTCAGGCACCCTGAGAAATGTATTTTTAATTAACATAACAGGTTTCTTAATAGGAAAATGAATACTATAAACCTAGTAAGTTAATAAATGACTAATTTAGAGGGAAAAAAAAAGCTTAGGGCAGAAAGAGATGAGGTTAATATCGATATAGAGATTTCACAATTTAACAAGAATGGAATAAACAACCTAATAGAAAATAGACCAAAGCTATAAAGAGGCAATTCACATAATTGCAACTCCAAAAACTGCTACAGTCTAAGGTCAAAATATATATATATAGCATGAAAAGTTATATAAAATAGGTAGAGTTATGAGATTTGCAAAATTAAAGCAGCTATGTGGCTCTAATGAATAAGTGAGATAAAGTTTATTTTTATTCAGTCCTAGTATTATAACATTTTCAGATAGCATTATGGTAACAAATGTCTTGTAGCACCCAGTTGGCTTAGTCATTTAGGCATCTGCCTCCGGCTCAGGTCCTGATCCCAGGTAGAGATAGAATCCCCTATCTGGTTCCTTGCTCGGTGGTAGCCTGTTTCCCTCTCTGCCTGCCACTCCCTCTGCTTGTGCTCTTTCTCTCTCTCCTTCTAACAAATAAATAAATAAAATATTTTTAAAAAATTAAAAAAGAAAATAAAGGATACAATAGATATTGGATTAAAATTTTAGGGTGATGTGAAGGTTAAATCGAAAACACTTGGCTGTTTCCTACTCCCTTTACTTCTTTCTTTCTCTGGTCTTCTTCTTGTACTTTCTGTTGTTGCAATACTATCTGCCTGGGAAAGTATCTTATTGAAAGTGCAGATAGCCAGGGTTGGGTGCATTGCTGCTCATTTGATGAAGCACCAATGTTGAGAAAACTTGTCCATGTCACAATGATACAGCTGTCTTCTCCAAGGGCACAGCTGAAGACAGAGAAAAATTAATGGCAAACCTTTGCAGAAAACTTACTGGACTTACTATATATCAGCCACCATGTCCAACACTTTGCCAGGAGCTCCTAACAGCTGCCCTTGGAGGCAGAGTCTATCATCAATTCATCATCAATATATAGATGAAGAAATTGGGGCTTATCAAGATAATACTGGTAACAAGTGGTGGATCCAGGATTATGGGTCCAACTGATATGGGCTGAGCCTCTATACTGTGCTGCTTTCAGATCTGCTGTTCTTGTCAAATGTCTCCACCATTGAATGCATGTATATTTTGATAACTGATGAAGCTACCAGTGCCTCTGTTGTCTCTTCCCTTCAGCTGTCTGAGCCATCCTTCTCCTCAGTTATATATGTCTCAGTGCATTAAAACCTTAACACTTCCCTCATTCAGTAGCTTTTACCATGTATCTTTAATGACCCATCTACTTTGGTGTGACTTTTATTTTTAGTGTTTTTCCTTAAAACTTAGGTATCATAAAGGAAGCTAAGCTTCTAACAAACACGACAGCCACCATGCTAGGTATTTCTCAAAATTTCCTTCCTCTATTTTCTTCTGAGGCAATCCCTGGTTTCTCTGTGAAAAGACACTGGAAGACATTCCTTCCCTGCTATTTCTGAATCCTGAAGTGAGCTCAAGATATATGCAAGCTGGTCATACAAAATTCTAGTGCAGACCCCTAAAATATTTTGTATTATAATATTTAACATAGCATTTATACTAGTTATAATTTAATATTGTGTTAGTTTAATTACTGTTAATTTAGTTTAATATAGCACTTATAATAGCTTATGTATAAATTATTACTTTTGGGAGAATTTGACTTACTGCCTGATTTTCTTCATCTTTAATTTTTTAGTTCAGAGCTAAATAAATTGTCTAACTTTCACTTTTCTGCCCAAAAAGTGAGAAGAATTTAAAGCGATTTTAAGAAACATTTGTTATAAACAAGTTTGTTATTATTATTTTTCTAATACTTAGCTGCATAATTCAGTTTTTCAGATACAATTGTAAAGCATGTACTGCACAATGTTCTTGTGAAAAGCTTGAGTAAAATAAAGTACTAGAAACACAAATACTTTAAGAAGCTAATTGCTCTGTTTGGTAAACTTCCAACAGAACTCCTCCTCTGCACCTGATGTTCCTTTGGAAACCATTTCTATTTCTCAGTGTTGATTTGATTGTAAAATTCCTATTAATTATCTTTTGATTATTTTTTGGTGCTTTTCTTTGTATAACTCTTTGCAGGTATGCAATTGGATGTAATAGTTGAAATGGAGAAAAAAATATTTTTCTTTACCTAATACTGATACTGAAGAAAGATTATACAAAGTGTATATATGCATACACATATACATACATATATATTTTTTATAATAAAGAGGACTGATGTGTGGAATGTCACCCATGATGTTCTGATCAAATTGCCCGGACTTAGAGAATTCTTTGCTGATGATTGCTTTTTTTGGAGATGATTGGGAATGAACTATATTCCTCTGGGAAAAGATAAGTTGTTTTCTCCAAAGGGAACAGATCTTCCAACTAATAGTCATTTGTGGACCATGAAGCTTTAGAGCCTTAAATCCTACTTTGGGAGAAGGACCACACAGACAAAAAAAAAAAAAAAAAAATCCGCTTCCTCCTTCTTGGGTGGAGATTTAGTTTGGTTCACACTGCTATGAGATGGCCAGGAAAACTGAAGACACTTCCCTCATTATGGTCTGAAGAGTAGTTAAGCTCTCCTTTGTCAGATGAGGAGATACAAAAAGCCAGTCCAGGTGGTAGCCTGGAAAGAGATCTGTGAAAGGTTATCACCTATGCAATACTTGTAAATATTTTCTATTGTAATTCCTTTCAGCTATTGGCAAGGCTTTAATATTGGCTGCCTAAATAAACTAACTTTGTTCCATATTTTTTTCTGAAAAAAAAAATTAGGGATACTCTTATAGTTACATTTGGGGTGGAGTATAAGAGTATAGAAGAGTCCAGTGTTCTCTACAGCACTGTGACTATTCTTTGGGCATAGTTACTTGTCAGTCTCACAGAGACGAGAGACAAAGGCAGGCAGAGGAGCAAGAACAGGAAATCTGACCCAAAGGACTTATTTCAAGCATGAATAAATTAGGATACAAGTAAATTGTCAGAACTAGCTGGCAGGTAAAACTAAGGAGACCGAATTTTCTCCGATGAAAATAGAGTGAGTGCAGCAGAACCATGACTTCATGATATGGAGCATGTACATCTAAATTTCATTTAGTAAAGAGGCCCAAATGAAAATTATATGCAATCATGTTCTATAGTAATTTCCTCTAGCTTCACTGTTCTGAAAGAAGATACTGTAATGAAGTGGTTGAATTGAGGGGGTAGGAAGAGATGTTGAAGAATGGGATTGTAATAACGTACCATCCAATCACTTATAAGATAGATTTCTCTTTATGTAAAGTAAATTGGGTAACAAAGTTACCTGGGGAAAAGTAGTATGATCTAGTGACTGAAGATGAAGGAATACCTACAGTAAAATTTTGTTTCTGGCAAGCAGAAATGTGGAGATTAAAGGAATTGGTCACTATCTTTATTGACTTTGTCCATAATCTATAAACATCCCAAGACATGAAACAGAAAAGAAAAAGGTTACTAAGAGGGGAAAAAGTGATAAAGAAAGAAAGAAAGAAAGAAAAAGACTCTATCAATATTGAAGGAAATCAAACACCTAATAGAGTGGCTGACCAGAGAGCCCAAATCTTTTTAAGAATAACCAAACTTGGAATGTGCCTTTAGTGAATGCACTGTCATGCTGTTCTTGCTTTTCAGCTCTACTTTAAAAGAAATTTCTCCTCTCCAATTTCATGTGATTTGTTTGAGACAATTAAACAGGCCACCATAGCCTTCTACCCCAGATGCACACACAGTAACAGAAGGGGACATGCGTGCCGTGTTTTCCACACCATTTAATCTCACAGACGAAACTTTTCCACCTGAATTCTGAGTTAAACACTGAACTTTGGATGATTGTTTATAAGTATGCCAGGGAAAGTGTTTCAAAAAAAGTTTTGATGAACTCTTGCATTTTCTGAGTTATTGGTTATAGATCTGCAATATACACAGATACATTCATATTCTTTCCAATAGTTAATCTATTTGGTCTAGTGGAAAGCTATTATTATAGCTTTTTTTTTAAAAGAAATAAGAAAAGATATTTTATGCAAATAGAAAACAAAAGTGGCCATGCTTATCTCAGATAAAAGAGATTTTAAATCACTGTCAAAAGAGACAAAAAGAACAACATTACATAAATGACTAAAGGGATAATTCACCAAGAACGTATAATAATTAAAAATAAATGTGCACTGAACATCATTACACCCAAATATATGAAACAAATATTCACAGAACTGATGAGAGAAATACATAGTAACAAATAATAGTAGGGGCATTCAATATTTCACTTTCAATAATGGATAGAACATCCAGGCAGAAGATCAAGAAAAAGGAGAATCTGAACATGGATCTAACAGACATAAAACAAATTCTACCCAACATCAGCAGAATACATATTCTTCTCAAGCACACATGGAACATTCTCCGAGATAAATCACATTTTAGGTCACAAGATAAATCTTAACAAATTTAAGATTGATATCATACCAAGTACCTTTTCTTTTTTTTCTTTTTTTTTTTAATTTATTTTCAGCATAAAAGTATTCATTGTTTTTGTACCACATCCAGTGCTCCATGCAATCCATGCCCTCCATAATGCCCACCACCTGGTACCCCGACCTCCCACCCCCGGCCCCTTCAAAACCCTCAGATTGTTTTTCAGAGTCCATAGTCTCTCATGGTTCACCTCCCCTTCCAATTTCCCCCAACTCCCTTCTCTCTATCTCCCCATGTCCTCCATGCTATTTGTTATGCTCCACAAATAAGTGAAACCATATGATAATTGACTCTCTCTGCTTGACTTATTTCACTCAGCATAATCTCTTCTAGTCCCGACCAAGTGGCTACAAAAGTTGTGTATTCGTCCTTTCTGATGGAGGCATAATACTCCATAGTGTATATGGACCACATCTTCCTTATCCATTCGTCCACTGAAGGGCACCTTGGTTCTTTCCACAGTTTGGCGACCGTGGCCATTGCTGCTACAAATGGCTATCAGACACATGAAAAAATTTTCATCATTAGTAGCCATCAGGGAGATTCAAATTAAAACCACATTGAGATATCACCTTATACCAGTTAGAATGGCCAAAATTAGCAAGACAGGAAACATCATGTGTTGCAGGGGATGTGGAGAAAGGGGAACCCTCTTACACTGTTGGTGGGAATGCAAGTTGGTGCAGCCTCTTTGGAGAACAGTGTGGAGATTCCTCAAGAAATTAAAAATAGAGCTTCCCTATGACCCTGAAATTGCACTACTGGGTATTCACCCCAAAGATACAGATGTAGTGAAAGGAAGGACCATCTATCTGTACCCCAATATTCTAATATTCTAATAACGATTTATTGTCTTCCTTAACTAGGATTTCCCATAGGCTAGTTCTAGTGTTCACTATCAAATAACCTTACCTAATAGAGGACATGATACAAATGCTGCCAGAAACTCAGAAGGACAAACTTAGGGTGTTAAATATTTAATGCATTTCTTGTGAATAGATACTATGGACCATATACTGCTATGTAGATACCTGCAAAATCATAGTTTAAGACTAAATATGAGATGATAGTTTATTGCAAACAAATGTGTGTGTGTGTTGTGTCTATATATCATATATGTATACAAATAATCATCTCATTTTCCTTTAAGGATATAGCCATGTGGCAAAGTGGGAATGGGGAAGGAATTTATGATTGAAGATATTGGCTGGAATCTGAATAATCAGAGAAAGTGGCAAAGACTTATTATAAAAGCCTTATTTTACTGCCGTCTGTTTATTCTGGATGACTGTTTGTATGTAGCATATCTCATCTAAATGCATTCAAATTAATAAGATTTGTAGTCTTCTTTAACAAAATATATTTGACCATGATTTATATTGAGACATTAATTTATACAGTAAAATATTAATTTACAACTTTGGAGGACTATGAGCAAGGTAATCATATTATGAAAATATTTTACCATTATTTTCTCCAGTGCCTGGTCAAAATATGTTACTTTTCCAAATTTAAAGAGCATAATTTTTTTTATTGTATTTTTTCTGAATCATCCCATGTTTAGCTCCTTTCAAATTTCTTAGAGAGTTAATGTCATTATGGAAAAGTAGGATTTTGTTTTTTCTTTTCTTTTTTTTTTTAACCACCTTCATCCATTTTGCCTACCCACCACTGCCCACCTTTAGCTTTCATCGATCTCTTCTTTGTATCTATGAAGGTTTTGTTGTTGTGAAGATTGTACATATAAACCGGATCTATAGGTATTTATCTTTCTCTATATGACTTTGATCACTTAATGCCTTCATCACCCATCCATGTTGTTGCAAGTTCTGAAGGCAAGATCTCCTTTTTTGTGGATAGATAATATTCCCGTGTATATGTGAGCTGTTTGTGTGTGTGCTCTGTGTGTGTGTGTGTGTGTGTGTGTGTAGTCATATTTTCTCTAGCCATTCATCCATGGATGTGCATTTAGGCTGCTTCCATGTTTCAACTATTGTAAATAATGCTACAATGAACATAGGGGTACAGGTATCTTTTCAGGTAAAAGTTTCCATTTCCTTCAGGTAAATACCCATAAGGGAATTTGCTGGTGTATATGGTACATCTATTTCTAATTTTTTGAGGAAACTCCATCCTGTTTTCCACAGTAGCTGCACCAATTTTCACCAACAGGACACAGGGTTTCTTTTTCTCCATGGGATCACCACCCATATGCTATTGCCTGTTTTTGTTTTTGTCTATATATATATATATATATATATATATATATTTTGGTAACAGCTATTCTATACCTCATTGTGATTTTGATTTGCATTTCTTTGATGATTAGCAATGTTGACCATCTTTTCAGATATTTATTGGTCATCTGTATGTCTTCTTTGGGAAAGTGTCTATTCAGACTCTTTGCTTACTTTTTAATCCACTTAAATTATTTTTGTTTTGGTTTGGTTTGGTTTGATTTTGTTATTGAGTTGTATCAGTTCCTTATATATATTAGCTATTAATCTCTTATCAAATACATGGTTTACAGAAGCCATGTTTGCAAATTATTTTTTTTGTAAATATTTTCTCCCATTCTTTAGGTTGCCTTTTCATTTTACTGGTGTTTTCCCTCACTTTGAAGAAAGGTTTTAGCTTGATATAATACCACTTGTTCATTTTTGCTTTTGTCACCTTTGTTTGTGGTGCAAAATAGAAAAAAAAAAAAAATCATTGCCAAGACCAGTATAAAGGAGCTTTCCCTGTATGTCTTCTAGAGTTTACAGTTTCATGTCTTACTTACATCCAAGTCTGTAACCCATTTTGAGTTTACTTTTGTCTATGATGTAAGATAGTGGTTCAACTTTTCTTTTGTATGTAGCTGTCTAGTTCTCCCAATACCGTTTACTGAGGTGACTGTCCTTTCCCCATTGTGTATTCTTGGCAACGTTGTGGTAATTTAATTTACCATAAATATTTGAGTGTATTTTTGTTCCAAACAAAAGAGTAGATATTTTAAAGCTTCTCTTCCAAGTACTCATCTAGGAGCTTTGTAATTTAATGGCACATTTTGTTATTAGATACTGAGAAATCATACCTCCATGAATTATCAGAAAAATCCTAATATTATTTTACTTTTTACCCCAAGGAATAACATTTTAATCAGTATGCACTCTCTCCTAAACCATATCTTTGTATTAAAAAAAAAAAAATCTGCTTGACTTATTTTGCTAAGCATGATACGATGGGATTGGGAGGGAGACAAACCATAAGTGACTCTTAATCTCACAAAACAAACTGAGGGTTGCTGGGGGGAGGGGGTTTGGGAGAAGGGGGTGGGATTATGGACATTGGGGAGGGTATGTGCTTTGGTGAGTGCTGTGAAGTGTGTAAACCTGGTGATTCACAGACCTGTACCCCTGGGGATAAAAATATATGTTTATAAAAAATTAAAAATTAAAAAAAAATCTGGGGCAAATTTTCACACATGCTCCTTAGAAAAACATGAAAAGTTAAATAATGCCAATTGTTTTAGTTTCCTATTTGCTGTTATAAAAAATCCCTACCAACCTAACAATACACAAATGTATTATTTTACAGTTCTGGAGATCAAAAGTCCAGCATGTATCTTATAAGCTAAAATCAAGCTACAGAATTGTGTTTCTTCTATTAGCTCTAGAGAAAAATCCTTTTCCTTGCCCTTTTCCACTTCTAGAGGTCACCTGCATTTCATGTGTCTAAGCCCTTCTACTCATCTTCAAAATGCCTCATTCCTTACCTCCACTCTCCCCACCTCTTTTCCTCTTTCTGACTCAGATATTCTTGCCCACCTTTTATATAAAAAGACCTTTGTGATTATATCAAGGCCGATGTGATAATCCTAGATTATCTCCACATCTCAAGATCCTTAGTATAATCATATCATTGAGTCTCTTTTACTAAGTAAGTTAATACATCCACAGGTCATGGGGTTTCAGATCAATTTTGGAGAGTCTTTATTCAGTCTGCTACACTATTCCCAATCTTAAAAACAATGTAGTATAAAAAAGAGCTGTGCAAAATCATCAAAGAAAAATGAATTTTAAAGTTTTGTTACAGTGTCAGAATGCTGTCAACATAATTCCATTTAACTTTTCGTACTTTAAAACTGTAGAGCATATCGAATTATATAGGACAGAATGTTATTAACTACAAAGCAGTTTGTTGGAGAGGTCACCAACATGACTGTGGTGTATATTTGAGTAATAGAAACAACAAGGGACAAAAATAGTTTAAACTAATTGTTTATTCATGAAATTTCAGACAGTGGGAGTGGGGCATAAAAATAGTAAATAAAGCAAGTGTGGGTAGCTGCAAATATGGATGAAAGAATGAATAAAGAAGCAAATGAGTTGGTAGGTAATGGAATAACAAAATAATGTGAGAAGACATGCAAAATAAGGAATGAAAATAATTAATGCAAAATTTATAAAATTTGGAATAAACATTTCTTAATGATTTTATTTGACAGAGAGAGAGAGAGCACAAGTGGACAGAGTGGCAGGCAGAGGGAGAGAGAGAAGCAGACTCTCCACTGAGCAGGGACCCCAATGTGCAGCTTGATCCCAGGACCATGGGATCATTACCTAAATCGAAGACAGATGCCTAACCAACTAAGCCACCAGGCATCCCTGGAATAACATATTTTTAAGAGCTGAAAACAATTATGTTTTTTATTAACCTTCAATTTTTAAGACATTTATATTAAGGTATAATCCAGATAAGTCCAACTGATAAACAGTAATTGTAACACACTGAAGAAAACTATTTGCAAGTTACATGTCAAAAAAAAATACTGAAATGCAAAATACACAAGGAACTCTTACAACAATTAGAAATAACTAGAAAGTAGGCTAAAGTTCACAAGAGATACCTAACAAAAAAAATTACAAATATAAAATAAGCATATGAAATGATGCTCAACATAAGTTTACATTAGGGAAATCCAAATTAAAACCAGAATGAGAAACCAATGCATACCTGTTAGAATTATTAAAATTCAAAAAACTGACATTGTCAATTGTGGGTAAGGATATGGAACAACATGAACAATTATTTCCTGCTGGTAAGAATACAACATCATATGCTCCGACAGATAATTTGACTGTTTTTTGCAAAGATAAACATAGCCCCACCATATGATCCAGCTACTGCATTCCTGTGATTTGATTCAACTGATTTGAAAACTTATATACACATAAAAACTTGAACAAGAATATTTATAGCCACTTTGTTCATAATTTCCCCAAAGTGAAAGCAATCAAGGTGTCCTTTAACAGACAAGTTAAAACACAAACACACACACACACACACACACACACACACACACACACTGGTGCATCCATAGAATAGAATACTAGTAAGCAATACAAAAAGAATGAGGTACCAAACTAGGTAAATATATGCACAAAATTTAATGGGATAAAAAAAACAATGAATTAAAAAAGAAAGACTATTTAGAAATCTGGACTGAACTTATTTTTAAGAAATGGAAATAATCTGAATTTTTGCCTTCAATATTTAAGATATGCTACCATATTGATAAATGAGGGTAAAGGCCATGTGAAAAGACTATGGTTTAATCACATTTTTATCTAATTATGGTAAAATGAAAATGATATAAAGATAATAAACAGATCAGTGGTTGCCATCAGTTCAGAAAGAGGATAGGGAGCTTGAGTAGTACACCAAACATAGGGAATTACTTAGGGAACTGAAACTATTCTTATTATACTAAAGTCATGGTTACATTCCACCAAGGTTTTGTCAAAGATCATAGAATTTTACTGTACAAAGAAGGAATCTTCCTTTTTTTTTTTTTTTTTCTTTAAGTAGGTTCCATGGTCAATGTGGGGTTCAAACTAAGGAGTCTGAAATCAAGAGTCACATGTTCTATCAACTGAGATAGTCAGGCATCCCGGTAACACAAAGAGTGAATTTTGATGTATGTAATTCATTAAATATAATTTAGTAGTTGAGGGGATTCTAGGATAAACTATTGTGGTAAAAATCTAAAAAATTACTTGGGTAATATAGAAATGAACGAAATTTATAAGACTCAAAGCCAAAGAAACTGCACATAAAAGTTGTAATCTAGTCAATAAAATTGTTTCCCACAAGGGCATGGGATAAGAATTCTGAAATCATTCTATGAATATACTGTACATGAACAATTATCAAATTCATAGTAAATGATGGGAACCAGGTTACTCAGTATAGCAGTGTGAGATTACTGACAAGCAAGGGGCTTGATGAGAATGATGTGGAACTGGATTAGAGTGAGATTCATTAGTATGAATTCATGTTGGCTTTAATATAGATGCAGAGATATTTCTCTAAACATAGTAGTTTAGTTATGCCTATATGCACTGTCTAGTAAAGATATATATTTCCTTGCTCTTTTAGCTATGAGAGTCTGGAAGCAACAATAGCCTTGGAGCAAGGAATGAACTCAGTGCTCAAATTTTGGTTTGCAATAGCATTCTCCAATAACTAGGAACCAGGGGTCTTTGGGAAATGGCCATTTTAGAGCTCATTTAAAGAAAATACAAGGTGAGTGAGAACTTCCTGTAATACCAAAAGCTAAGGAGCACTCAAAAGAAACTACGATGATAAGACTATGTCAAAGGACGCCAGAGACAACTGAAAGAGCCTCCAGTTAAAGTTAAAATATTTTGAGTAAAAGTAAATTATGTAGTATTATTACCAAAATTATAAAATATATATGCATATATTAGTCTCCACAGACATAATTAAATAATTGAATAAATTAATGATAAATAATAGACTTTCATGCAGAAAAATTTTTAAAATTTGTAAAAAAATTATTTGTATACACCACTCCATGTATGATACCCTAATGTGAATGTGGATGATAATTCCCAACCTGTTAAGTATGGTCTAATTTCTTTCACAGGATACTGTAGTGAAGGGGGTGAAGGTAAATTTATAGGAGAGAAGTCTGAAGAACATTACCTTAGCCAAGTAATCAGAGTTAACAGTGTCAGTGTTATGATGTCTATAGCACAATATAATGTGATCAGAATGGCATTTACCTGTGTACTCTTCCATCCAAGAACTCCTAACCCCCGTCTAATAATGAGAAAAATAAAACAGGAACACTAACTGAGAGATATTATACAAAATATCTAACCAGTACTGCTCAAAATTGTCAAGGCCAAATAAATAAATAAATAAAGTAAGAGAAATTGCCACAATTGACAAATGTAATGTAGTAGTCTAGATGGGATCCTGGGCAAAAAGAGGACATTACATAAAAACTAAGGAAGTCTAAATGAAACATAGACTTTAGCTAATAACAATGTATTAATATGAGTTCATTTGCTGAAATGAATGTGTCATACCAATATAATATGTTAAAAATGTGGGGGGGGCTAGTTTGGGGTATATGAGAACTGCCTTTGACCATCTTTACAACTGTTCTAGAAATCTAAAACTGTTCTAAAATAAAAATTAAAGTGAAGCAATTAGCCTGGAAAATTACTTGGGCCTGTTACCAATAATTTTTCACTGAGCAAACAGCTTGTATAGGAAATTTAAATTATTTAGTGATCAATTATTCTTGTTATTTCAGTAAAGTGTATTTAACAAAAATTTACCTTTTTAACAATTTTAAGTGTATTGTTCTGTGACATTAATAAGTTCCTTTGCACTGTTGAGTAACCATAACCACCAATCATCTCCAGAACTTTTTATCTTCCCTAACTGAAATTCTCTATCTATTAAATAATAATGTCCCATTCTCCTATCCCCCAGACAGCCAGCAGTACAATTTCTTTCTATGAATTTGACCATCTAGGTACATCATATAAGTGGATATTTTAATATGTAATGTCTGGGTATTTTAATATGATGGATATTTTAATCAGACATAAGAAATTCAGTTGAGTTTGATCCCAGATCCACAAATAAATATGAGAACATTGTTAGAACTGACTTCATAAGGTTTTGACTCTTATGTTGTGTGTCTATACACATAATACTATTGAATTATATATGGAAAATGATGAATACCACAGCAGTTTTAGCTCTTATTATTCTATTAGCTACATTCAATAAATAGTTAATTGAAGTTCTTCTGTGGCTGGCAGTTTTCAGTATATACTAGTGAAGAAAACAAAGATTCTTCTCATTGCAGAATTTTCTAGTGCAAAGAGTTAGGGAAAGAGAACACAGGCAATAAAACATTAAGTGATAACATTATTATTACTTATTATGTGACAGCTGCTAAGAAAAAACAAATTAAAATTGAGCAAGCTATACCTGGATCTCTATATACCATATTTAGTTTTTTTTTTTTTTCCTGAGTCAATAGTTACTTAGAAACAAAGTGTTAAAACAAATAATTTAAAATGTATGGCAATTTCTGTAGGGTCAGGAGGACAAAGGTGGGGATATTTGCACTTTTAGTTAGTCAGAATAACATACACTGAGTAAATACCATAAGTTAGCCTCATATAGAACAATAGAGAGCTGATGAGTTAATGAAGTAGAAAGACCATTTTTATTCTACAAGAATTTAAATTTATTTATTTGCATAGTATGTAAGCCAAAACATCTGTAAGCTGTGTTCTGGTTGTGTGTCATTGTGTTTGACCTCTATTTTAAAATAGGAGATAACTCACAATAAATGCATTCTAAATTTAGTCTACCAGTTTTGGAAACATTTGTTTTGTCAGTGAGTAAAGAGCTACATGTAAAAGGAACACTTGAGGCTAATTTTTACCTCCAAGTCAACTCTTGATTCAATCTAATAATCTACACAAAGATTTTTCAAGTTAGTATAAATGTGGTTGGAATACATGTTAGTCCATTCCTGAACTATTGGATATATTTCTTTCTTTTTTTTTTTTTTAAAGATTATTTATTTATTTATTTGACAGAGAGAGATGACAAGCAGGCAGAGAGGCAGGCAGAGAGAGGGGAGGAAGCAGGCTCCCCGCTGAGCAGAGAGCCCGATGCGGGGCTCGATCCCAGGACCCTGGGATCATGACCTGAGCCGAAGGCAGCGGCTTAACCCACTAAGCCACCCAGGTGAACCTGGGTGGCTCAGTGGATATATTTCTTAACTAATCTCTTTGCCTCCAGGCTCTCTCTTTCTTTCCATCCTTCTACTAGATAGACCTTCTTAGAACAAATATATGATTGTTTTACTAACTTGATAAGGAACCTTCAATTGTGTCTCTGTTGCTACTGAATCAACACTTGATCTTAGCCAAAAGGCCGAGAAGCGATGTTGTTGCTACTGAATCAAATCCAAATTTTTTTTTTTCTACAATCTGGTCTCTTTTTGTGTATTACATTTTTCCCAGCTACACTTTTAAATGACATATCATATCTTGTACATAACATAAAATATTGATACTATATTCACTCATTTCTCCCTTCTATTTCCTCAAACATTAATCAACTTCATATCTTTCTCTGTTGAAATAATACTCTGTCTTTCAGTATTGAACACTCAATCTTGTATGATTTCCTCACACCAAAATAATTAACTCTTCTAAAGTCTTAATTTTTCTTGTCAGTATTCTTCTTGTAGTATACTTGTTTTGTATTGTACTTCCTCTGATTGGTTTGTATTCCTTGTGTGTTTGAAAAATACTTGCAAATAAAAAATACATGTTTTTATTTGTTTACTATTCAGAAACAATTTAAAATACAAAAGGTTCTAAAAAAACAAGTAGTAACAATATAAATGAATGAGAGTCTGCATTTATATAATAGATTATATAATAGATTATATATAATAATTATTTATTATTTATATAATAGATTATATAAATTAAAAAATAAATCTCACATTTCAAGTTCTTAACTATGAATATCTTCAATATCATTACATTTTGAAGTTATATTTAGGTAATAATTGATATTATTTAAAAATAAGATACAGGAGTCTTCATTTCATAGAAATTTTCATTCATTTATTTTAATCTCCATATCTGTTTTAGAGAGGATTTTAGTTTCTCCAAGTAAGCACTGAGGTAATCAACCAATTGAAGAAGCCCATGAAGACTCAAATTGCATGAATAAAAATAAATGACACCAAGACATTTAATCATGAAACTGCAGAAAACCAAAGATTAAGAGAATATCCAAAAAAACAAAACCAAAACAAACAAACATATTAACAAACAAACAAACAAAAAACAAACAAAAAGACGTGGGGTAGGAGGAAATTCATATTAGCTGCAATGAAGGAAAATTAATCCAATGGCTAAATTTTCAACAGAATCAGTGGAAGAAGTCAATGGATCTCGGTTTCATATACTGAAATATATAACGTTCCATTCAGCAGTAAATAAAAAACCTTTCAAGAAGGAGGGCAAATAGGGAGGAGGAGTCAAGATGGCGGAGAAGTAGCAGGCTGAGACTACTTCAGCTAGCCGGAGATCAGCTAGACAAACCATAAGTGACTCTTAATCTCACAAAACAAACTGAGGGTTGCTGGGGGGAGGGGGTGTGGGAGAAGGGGGTGGGATTATGGACATTGGGGAGGGTATGTGCTTTGGTGAGTGCTGTGAAGTGTGTAAACCTGGTGATTCACAGACCTGTACCCCTGGGGATAAAAATATATGTTTATAAAAAATAAAAAAATTTAAAAAAAAAAGATAGCTTATCTAAAGATTGCAAACACCTGAAAATCCATCGGCAGATGGAAGAGAAGAACAGTAATTCTGGAAACAGAAAAACAACCACTTTCTGAAAGGTAGGACCGGCGGAGAAGTGAATCCAAAGCGACAGGAAGAAAGACCCCGGGGGGAGGGGCCGGCTCCCAGCAAGCGGCGGAGCAACCGCGCACAAAATCAGGACTTTTAAAAGTCTGTTCTGCTGAGGGACATCGCTCCAGAGGCTAAACCGGGGCGAAGCCCACGCGGGGTCAGCGTGGCCTCAGGTCCCCCAGGGTCACAGAAGGATCGGGGGTGTCTGAGTGTCGCAGACCTTGCGGATATTGGAACGGGAAAGCCGGCTACAGAGACAGAGCCGACAGTAAGCTCGCAGCTTGGGGTGACCTTGAACCGGTCGCAGGCTCGGTGAGCTCGGAGCGCCGACGGAGGTCAGGCAGACGGGAGTAACTGGGCGCTGTTCTCTGAGGGCGCACTGAGGAGTGGGGCCCTGGGCTCTCCGGTCCTCCGGGCCAGAGACCAGGAGGCCACCATTTGTATTCCCATCCTCCGGAACTCAACGGAAAGCGCTCAGGGAACAAAAGCTCCTGAAAGCAAACCCGAGCGGATTACTCACCCCGGCCCCTGATAAGGGTGGAGCAATTCCGCCTGGGGCAAAGACACTTGAGAATCACTACAATAGGCCCCTCCCCCAGAAGATCAACAAGAAATCCAGGCAAGACCAAGTTCACCTACCAAGGAGTGCGGTTTCAATACCAAGGAGAGCAGCAGAATTCCAGAGGAGGAGAAAGCAAAGCACGGAACTCATGGCTTTTTCCCTGTGATTTTTTTTAGTCTTGCAGTTAATTTAATTTTTTTCTTTTTAATTTTTTGTTTTTTTTTTTCTCGCCTTCTGGAAAATTTTTTTTTTAACATTTACCTTTTTCTTTTTTAACGTTTTTTAACTAGTTTATCCAATATATATATTTTTTCTTTTTTATATTTTTCTTATTTGTTTTCTTTTTTTAAATTCTTTTCTTTTCTTTTCTTTTTTCTTTTTTTTTTCTTTCTTCCTTTTTGAACCTGTTTTTATCCCCTTTCTCCCCCCTCACGATTTGGGATCTCTTCTGATTTGGTTAAAGCATATTTTCCTGGGGTTGTTGCCACCCTTTTAGTATTTTACTTGCTCCTTGATATACTCTTATCAGGACAAAATGACAAGACAGAAAAATTCAACACACAAAAAAGACCAAGAGGCAGTACCGAAGGCTAGGGACCTAATCAATACAGACATTGGTAATATGTCAGATCTAGAGTTCAGAATGACAATTCTCAAGGTTCTAGCCGGGCTCGAAAAAGGCATGGAAGATATTAGAGAAACCCTCTCGAGAGATATAAAAGCCCTTTCTGGAGATATAAACGAACTAAAGTCTAACCAAGTTGAAATCAAAAAAGCTATTAACGAGGTGCAATCAAAAGTGGAGGCTCTCACTGCTAGGATAAATGAGGCAGAAGAAAGAATTAGTGATATAGAAGACAAAATGACAGAGAATAAAGAAGCTGAGCAAAAGAGGGACAAACAGCTACTGGACCATGAGGGGAGAATTCGAGAGATAAGTGACACCATAAGATGAAACAATATTAGAATAATTGGGATTCCAGGAGAAGAAGAAAGAGAGAGGGGAGCAGAAGGTATACTGGAGAGAATTATTGGGGAGAATTTCCCCAATATGGCAAAGGGAACGAGCATCAAAATTCCGGAGGTTCAGAGAATGCCCCTCAAAATCAATAAGAATAGGCTCACACCCCGTGACCTAATAGTAAAATTTACAAGTCTCAGAGCCAAAGAGAAAATCCTGAAAGCAGCCCGGGAAAAGAAGTCTGTAACATACAATGGTAAAAATATTAGATTGGCAGCTGACTTATCCACAGAGACCTGGCAGGCCAGAAAGAGCTGGCATATTTTCAGAGCACTAAACGAGAAAAACATGCAGCCAAGAATATTATATCCAGCTAGGCTATCATTGAAAATAGAAGGAGAGATTAAAAGCTTCCAGGACAAACAAAAACTGAAAGACTCTGCAAACACCAAACCAGCTCTACAGGAAATCTTGAAAGGGGTCCTCTAAGCAAAGAGAGAGCCTACAAGTGGTAGATCAGAAAGGAACAGAGACTATATACAGTAACAGTCACCTTACAGGCAATACAGTGGCACTAAATTCATATCTCTCAATAGTTACCCTGAATGTTAATGGCCTAAATGCCCCTGTCAAAAGACACAGGGTATCAGAATGGATAAAAAAACAAAACCCATCTATATGTTGCCTCCAAGAAACTCATTTTAAGCCCGAAGACACCTCCAGATTTAAAGTGAGGGGGTAGAAAAGAATTTACCATGCTAATGGAAATCAGAAGAAAGTAGGATTGGAATCCTTATATCAGATCAATTAGATTTTAAGCCAAAGAATATAATAAGAGATGAGGAAGGACACTATATCATACTCAAAGGGTCTGTCCAACAAGAAGATTTAATAATTTTAAATATCTATTCCCCCAACGTGGGAGCAGCCAACTATATAAACCAATTAATAACAAAATCAAAGAAACACATCAACAATAATACAATAATAGTAGGGGACTTTAACACTCCCCTCACTGAAATGGACAGATCATCCAAGCCAAAGATCAGCAAGGAAATAAAGGCCTTAAACGACACACTGGACCAGATGGACATCACAGATATATTCAGAACATTTCATCCCAAAGCAACAGAATACACATTCTTCTCTAGTGCACATGGAACATTCTCCAGAATAGATCACATCCTTGGTCCTAAATCAGGACTCAACCGGTATCAAAAGATTGGGATCATTCCCTGCATATTATCAGACAACAATGCTCTAAAGCTAGAACTCAACCACAAAAGGAAGTTTGGAAAGAACCCAAATACATGGAGACTAAAAAGCATCCTTCTAAAGAATGAATGGGTCAACCGGGAAATTAAAGAAGAATTGAAAAAAATCATGGAAACAAATGATAATGAAAATACAACGGTTCAAAATCTGTGGGACACAACAAAGGCAGTCCTGAGAGGAAAATATATAGCGGTACAAGCCTTTCTCAAGAAACAAGAAAGGTCTCAGGTACACAACCTAACCCTACACCTAAAGGAGCTGGAGAAAGAACAAGAAAGAAACCCTAAACCCAGCAGGAGAATAGAAATCATAAAGATCAAAGCAGAAATCAATGAAATAGAAACCAAAAAGACAATAGAACAAATCAACGAAACTAGGAGCTGGTTCTTTGAAAGAATTAATAAAATTGATAAACCCCTGGCCCTACTTATCAAAAAGAAAAGAGAAAGGACCCAAATAAATAAAATCATAAATGAAAGAGGAGAGATCACAACTAACACCAAAGAAATACAAACTATTATAAGAACATACTATGAGCAACTCTACGCCAACAAATTTGACAATATGGAAGAAATGGATGCATTCCTAGAAACATATAAACTACCACAACTGAACCAGGAAGAAGTAGAAAGCCTGAACAGACCCATAACCAGTAAGGAGATTGAAACAGTCATTTAAAATCTCCAAACAAACAAAAGCGCAGGGCCAAACGGCTTCCTGGGGAAAATCTACCAAACATTTAAAGAACTAATTCCTATTCTCCTGAAACTGTTCCAAAAAATAGAAATGGAAGGAAAACTTCCAAACTCATTTTAGGAGGCCAGCATCACCTTGATCCCAAAACCAGACAACGATCCCATCAAAAAAGAGAACTATAGACCAATATTCTTGATGAACACAGATGCGAAAATACTCAACAAAATACCAGCCAATAGGATTCAACAGTACAGTAAAAGGATTATTCACCACGACCAAGTGGGATTTATTCCAGGGCTGCAAGGTTGGTTCAACATCCGCAAATCAGTCAATGTGATACAACTCATCAATAAAAGAAAGAACAAGAACCATATGATACTCTCAATAGATGCTGAAAAAGCATTTGACAAAGTACAGCATCCCTTCCTGATCAAAACTCTTCAAAGTGTAGGGATAGAGGGCACATACCTCAATATCATCAAAGCCATCTATGAATAACCCACCGCAAATATCATTCTCAATGGAGAAAAACTGAGAGCTTTTCTGCTAAGGTCAGGAACACGGCAGGGATGTCCATTATCACCACTGCTATTCAACATAGTACTAGAGGTCCTAGCCTCAGCAATCAGACAACAAAAGGAAATTAAAGGCATCCAAATCGGCAAAGAAGAAGTCAAATTATCACTCTTCACAGATGATATGATACTATATGTGTAAAACCCAAAAGACTCCACTCCAAAACTGCTAGAACTTATACAGGAATTCAGTAAAGTGTCAGGATATAAAATCAATGCACAGAAATCAGTTGCATTTCTCTACACCAACAGCAAGACAGAAGAAAGGGAAATTAAGGAGTCAATCTCATTTACAATTGCACCCAAAACCATAAGATACCTAGGAATAAACCTAACCAAAGAGGCACAGAACCTATACTCAGAAAACTATAAAGTACTCATGAAAGAAATTGAGGAAGACACAAAGAAATGGAAAAATTTTCCATGCTCCTGGATTGGAAGAATAAATATTGTGAAAATGTCTATGCTACCTAAAGCAATCTACACATTTAATGCAATTCCTATCAAAGTACCATCCATCTTTTTCAAAGAAATGGAACAAATAATTCTAAAATTTACATGGAACCAGAATAGACCTCGCATAGCCAAAGGGATATTGAAAAAGAAAGCCAACGTTGGTGGCATCACAATTCCGGACTTCAAGCTCTATTACAAAGCTGTCATCATCAAGACAGCATGGTACTGGCACAAAAACAGACACATAGATCAATGGAACAGAATAGAAAGCCCAGAAATAGACCTTCAACTCTATGGTCAACTAATCTTCGACAAAGCAGGAAAGAATGTCCAATGGAAAAAAGACAGCCTCTTCAATAAATGGTGCTGGGAAAATTGGACAGCCACATGCAGAAAAATGAAATTGGACCATTTCCTTACACCACACACAAAAATAGACTCAAAATGGATGAAGGACCTCAATGTACGAAAGGAATCCATCAAAATCCTTGAGGAGAACACAGGCAGCAACCTCTTCGACCTCAGCCGCAGCAACATCTTCCTAGGAACAACGCCAAAGGCAAGGGAAGCAAGGGCAAAAATGAACTATTGGGATTTCATCAAGATCAAAAGCTTTTGCACAGCAAAAGAAACAGTGAACAAAATCAAAAGACAACTGACATAATGGGAGAAGATATTTGCAAACGACATATCAGATAAAGGACTAGTGTCCAGAATCTATAAAGAACTTAGCAAACTCAACACCCAAAGAACAAATAATCCAATCAAGAAATGGGCAGAGGACATGAACAGACATTTCTGCAAAGAAGACATCCAGATGGCCAACAGACACATGAAAAAGTGCTCCATATCACTCGGCATCAGGGAAATACAAATCAAAACCACAATGAGATATCACTTCACACCAGTCAGAATGGCTAAAATCAACAAGTCAGGAAATGACAGATGCTGGCGAGGATGCGGAGAAAGGGGAACCCTCCTACACTGTTGGTGGGAATGCAAGCTGGTGAAGGCACTCTGGAAAACAGCATGGAGGTTCCTCAAAATGTTGAAAATAGAACTGCCCTATGACCCAGCAATTGCACTACTGGGTATTTACCCTAAAGATACAAACGTAGTGATCCAAAGGGGCACATGCACCCGAATGTTTATAGCAGCAGTGTCCACAATAGCCAAACTATGGAAAGAACCTAGATGTCCATCAACAGATGAATGGATCAAGAAGATGTGGTATATATACACAATGGAATACTATGCAGCCATCATAAGAAATGAAATCTTGCCATTTGCGACAACATGGATGGAACTAGAGCGTATCATGCTTAGTGAAATAAGTCAAGCAGAGAAAGACAACTATCATATGATCTCCCTGATATGAGGAAGTGGTGATGCAACATGGGGGCTTAAGTGGGTATGAGAAGAATAAATAAAACAAGATGGGATTGGGAGGGAGACAAACCATAAGTGACTCTTAATCTCACAAAACAAACTGAGGGTTGCTGGGGGGAGGGGGTTTGGGAGAAGGGGGTGGGATTATGGACATTGGGGAGGGTATGTGCTTTGGTGAGTGCTGTGAAGTGTGTAAACCTGCTGATTCACAGACCTGTACCCCTGGGGATGAAAATATATGTTTATAAAAAATAAGAAATTAAAAAAAAAGAAGGAGGGCAAATAAAGATGTTTTTGGATGAGCAAACCAAAATAGCGTCACCACCAAAAGATGCAAAGCATAAGAAATTTCAAGACTATTGCATAGATAGAAGGAAACTAAAACCAGAGAGAAGCTTGGTGTAGAATATATTTAGAAGATTAAATAAATAAGTGAACAAGCTTAAAAATCAATTAAATATGTAGGTAAATCTAAGTGAATCCTCCTTACATAAAACAAAAATATTTTGTGAGCTTTAAAATACGCACTTACAGAAGTACGGTGCCTGACCTACTTTGTATATAGATTGGAAGCGTATAATTAGAGCCAGTGTCTTCTAAACTACTTGCAGTTTGGGGAAGCAAGGTCAAAGTCAGAAAACAAACTTTAGTTAAGTGGGAGGTTCAGGTTTTAATTTTTTTGAGTAGAGAAAGTTTACAAAAAATCGAGACAAAATAACTTAATGATGAAACACTGAAAGTTTTACTTCAGATTTAGAACAAAAGAATAGTTTTGTCTCTGTCTCTATGCTACATGATCCACTTGACCTAGTCAGAGCAGGAGCCCAAAAATATGAAATAAGTTACAATAATGGAAGAGGAAAACAAAAAGGAGAATAATAAAACACTACTGATATCACTGGCACTGACTTTACATTTTAGAGTTAATTTTCCAATCTTAGTGACCAGGTTGTCATCAACAAGATATATGTTTTTGCCAGATTCCTCTTTAAATAGTTATGGATGTCTCCAACTAGTAAATGTGGAGATGAAGACTGATGCCTGTGATCTCTAAGGGGTTAAAATCAAGAATTTGGCTCATTGATCTCTGTCCAAGAAAGGATAGCTGTTCTTTTTGCAATGTTTTCTCCTAGCAAATTTTGCTTTTATGTCACTCATTGTCAGAGGTAGTTACAAGTGAGTAATGCCTAGAATTTTTTTTTATAGAAGGGAAAAATATAAAAATAAAAAAAAATTTAAAAATAAAATTAAAAAAATAAATAAAAATTAAATAATAAAATAAAAGGAAAAGCATGAAATAAAGAAAACCGTAGCCAGTTTTCCAAAAAATCTCTTACCCTTTGTTATGGAGACACCTGAATGTTATAGAACACTAAAACAAAACAAAACAAAACAAAAACAGACATTCAGAAACCTTATTTATGTTGCAAATAATTTATTTTTATAAGAACTATATGTCAATAGAGTAAACAAACCATAGTTAAAATTTTTTTATAAGTAAAGCACACTGAAATAGAAAGCATTATAGTTTTGATGAAATATTCCCTATAAGGAAAGTCACAATTCTGTAAATAAGATTATACTGCTAGAAATAAAGGAAGTACTCTCTACTCAGATAGCTCACACTGCCCAGACAAGGGTTGTTTGGCTAAAATATGTAATGCAAAAACATTAGTTAGCCTCTTTTAAAAATAGGGCCTTTTCTGTATACTTCAATTTCACTAAAAATGACAATTAGGACTGAAAAAATTTGGAAAGGTGTAAGAAGACCCAGATTGTGACCTACTTCCTCTGGCTAACAAGCACCATTCACATAACCTCTGAGTCTCAGGCCTCCTCTAAGTTTAGGGAGAACAGTTGTTGAACTGCCTGTCCTTACAATGATTATCACACGGAGAACAAAATAAAAGGAAAGGTATTTCACAAATGGTAATATTGTAGAATCACTAAAATTCTATTAAATAATGAAACTTTTGAACAGGAGGAAATAAATATAACATTATTATCTATAACATGTCACATCATCATCTGTAAAGTTCATTGATTCCCTGTACAAAAATATTTTAAAAGTATGAACTCTTACTACTATCTGTAATCATAGATTTCATAGTAAAACCTAAATGATACAATGGGGTCAAATAAAAAATTTATTGCAAATTCATTTTCTCTCTTACAATGATAGAGCATTAATCTTAATGTGGTTATAGCAATAAATTAATACATTTTAATTGTCTTATGCAGGATTACTAGTGGGACAAAGTTCATAATTATCAGTGGATCACTCTAATATAATCCATTGCTTTAAGGTGATGCTCTAAGGTAATGCTTTAAGGTGAAAACTCTCACACCCATCCACACATATATGTAAGTATATATTACATTATATATAATACTACATATCTTATATATAATATATTGTAATATATTTACAGTTTATAATTACATTTATATGATTAATATTATGTGTAATTAATATATAATATAATTAACATGCATTAAAATTAAATTATTTTAATTAGATAAATGTATTTGATCAATAATACATGATCCATATAAGTGTTACTTCAAATTTATCAGCAATCAAGAACCAGAATTCCCACCAGGAGGAGTTTAAATGATGGAAATAAGGAAACTTTTTAAAAAAGAAAAAGACTTCTCATTTTACATTATGGCAATTTCTTCCAAAAGAGAATTCCTCTTAAAAATATTTAGCATGGGGGGAGGATCAAGATGGTGGAGGAGTAGTAGGCTGAGATGACATCAGGTAGCAGGAGATCAGCTAGATAGTTTATCAAACCATTCTGAACACCTACAAACCCAACAGAAGATTGAGGAGAAGTACGGCAACTCTAGAAACAGAAAATTGACCACTTTCTGAAAGGTAGGGTCTGTGGAGAAATGAATCCAAAGTGATGGGAAGACAGACCATGGGGAGGGGCAGCTCCCAGCAAGCAGCAGAGCAACAGAGGACAAAATCAGAAATTTTAAAAGTCTGCTCCACTGCTCCAGAGGCTAAACCGGGGTGAAGCCCATGAGGGACATTATGATCTCAGGTCCCACAGGGTCACAGAAGGATTGGGGGTGTCTGAGTGTCACAGAGCTCACAGATATCAGAGCAAGGAAGCCAGCTAAAGAGACGGAACTGAGAAGTGAGTTCTCAACTCAGGGTTAACTTAAACTATGATCTGTGGCACAGTCAGTCCACTGCTCTTTGAGCAGGGGCCCCACAAGATCTGGGGAGATCCGCCTGGAAGAGTGGAAGGATCTGCTGGGTTTGGAGAATCCAGGTGGGGCTGTGTGCCAGAGACAGAGATGCTTGGTCACAGGCCGGGTGAGCTTGGAGCTCTGCTGGAGGCCAGGGAGAGAGGAGTGATTGAGCACTTTTCTCCAAGGGCACACTGAGGAGTGGGGCCCTGAGCTCATGACTCCTGGGTGAGAGATTGGGATGCTGCCATTTTCATTCCCATTCTCCAGAAATCTCCAGAAAGCATTCAGGGAGCAAACGCTCCCAAAAGCAAACCGAAGCAGATTATTTAATCAGGCCCCTGGTAAGGGTGGTGAAATTCTACCTCAGACAAAGACACTTGAGAATCACTACAATAGGCCCCTCGCCCAGAAGATCAACAAGACCAAGTTCACTTACCAAAGAAAAGAGCAGAATTCCAGAGGAGGAAACAGCAAAGCATGGAATTCATGGCTTTCTCCGCATAATTCATTAGTCTTGCAAACTTAATTAATTTTTTCTTAATTTTATTATTTTATTATAATATTTCTTAACTAGTTTATCTTAACAATACCCTTCATAAAAAGAAATATTTTTGAACCTTCAATATTATAGTCATATTTTATCCTTCATTGTATCTAACTTTATTTTTTGTATACACATAGGGTTTTTTCCTTCTAAAAAAATTTGGGATACAATTTCTTCTAATAGATCAAAATATACCCTAAATCTAGAACAGGGATTTGTTCTAGTCTCTAGCCTGAGCAAATTCTCTCCACTTTCTTTTTCATTATTCTCCCAACCAACTTATCTTATCAACTCCTTTTTTTAGATTTATTTTTTAATTCATCTTTATGGTTATATTCCATCCCTTCATCTTGTTTACCCTTATTGTGTGTGTGTGTGTGTGTGTGTGTGTTATGTGTGTGTGTGTATATATATATATACACACATATATTTGTATGTATATATATATATATATATATATATATATATATATTTCATCCTTAAAAATTTTGGGAGGTAGTTTCTCCTAAGAGACCAAAATACTCCAAAAATTAAGTGGGTGACTCTGTTCTATTCACCAATTCAATATACATATTTTCTTTTTTTATATTTTTTCTTTTTTTAAAAAATTTTCTTTCTTTTTTTTTTCTCTGAACTTCTTTAAACCCCCTTTCTTCCCCCCCTGATTTAGGGTCTCTTCTGATTTGGTTAAAGCACATTTTCCTGGGATCTTTGCCATCCTTTTAGTATTCTCTCCTTCATATACTTTTATCTGGATAAAATGACAAAACTCACCACACAAAAAAAAAAAAAAAAAAAGAACAAGAGGCAGTACCAAAGTCTAGGGACCTAATGAATATGATCATTAGTAATAAGTCAAATCTAGAGTTCAGAATGATGATTCTCAAGGTGTTAGCTGGGCTCAAAAAAAGCATGGAAGATATTAGAGAAACCCTGTCTGGAGAAATAAAAACTCTTTCTGGAGAAATAAAAGAACTACAATCTAACCAAGCTGAAATAAAAAAACCTATTAATGAGGTGCAATAAAAAGTGGAGGCTCTTACGGCTAGGATAAATGATGCAGAAAAGAGAATTAGTGATATAGAAGACCAAATGACAGAGAATAAAGAGTTGAGCAAAAGAGAGACAAACTACTACTGGACCAGAAGGGGAGAATTTGAGAGATAAGTGATACTATAAGTTCAAACAACATTAGAATGATTGGAATTCCAGAAGAAGAAGAGAGAGGGGAGCAGAAGGTATATTGGAGAGAATTACTGTAGAGAATTTCCCTAATATGACAAAGAGAATAAGCTTTAAATCCAGGAAGCACAGATAACCACCCTCAAAATCAACAAGAATAGGTCCACACCCCATTAGCTAATAGTAAAATTTACAAGTCTTAGTGACAAAGAGACAATCCTGAAATCAGCCCTGGACAAGAAGTCTGTAGCATTCAATGGTAAAAATATCAGAATGGCAGCAGACTTATCCACAGAGACCTGGCAGGCCAGAAAGAACTGGCATGATATATTCAGAACACTAAATGAGAAAAACATGTAGCCAAGAATGCTATATCCAGCTAGGCTATCATTGAAAATGAAGGAGAGATAAAAGCTTCAAGGACAATCAAAAACTGAAAAAACTTGTAAACACCAAATCAGCTCTCAGGAAAGGGATCCTCTAAGCAAAGAGAGATCCTAAAAGTAGTAGACCAGAAAGGAACAGAGACAATATACAGTAATAGTCACCTTACAGGCAATACAATGGTACTAAATTCATATCTCTCAATAGTTACCCTGAATGTAAATGGACTAAATGCCCCAATCAAAAGACACAGGGTATCAGAATGGATTTAAAAAAAAAAAAAACAAACTATCAATATGCTCTCTACAAAAACTCACTTTAGACCCAAAGACACCTCCAGATTTAAAGTGAGGGGGTGGAAAACAATTAACCATACTAATGGACATCAAAAGAAAGCTGGGGTGGAAATTCTTATATCAGATCAATTAGATTTTAAGCCAAAGATTATAAGGGATGAGGAAGGACACTATATCATACTCAGAGTATCTGTCCAACAAGAAGATCTAACAATTTTAAATATCTATGCCCCCAACGTGGGAGCAGCCAACTATATAAAACAATTAACAACAAAATCAAAGAAACACATCAACAATAATACAATAATAGTAGGAAACTTTATCAACCTCCTCAGTGAAATGAACAGATCATCTAAGCAAAAGATCAACAAGGAAATAAAGGTCTTAAATGATACACTGGACCAGATGGACATCAGAACATTCCATTTCAAAGCAACAGAATACACATTCTTCTCTAGTGCACATGGAACATTCTCCAAAATAGATCACATCCTGGTTCATAAATCAGGTCTCAAATGGTATCAAAAGATTGGGAAAATTCCCTGCATATTTTCAGACCACAATGCTCTGAAGCTAGAACTCTAGAACTCAATCACAAGAGGAAATTTGGAAAGAATCCAAATACATGGAGACTAAAGAGCATCCTTCTAAAGAATGAATGGGTCAATCAGGAAATTAAAGAAGAATTGAAAAAAAAAAATCATGGAAACAAATGATAATGAAAACACAATGATTCAAAATCTATGGGACACAGCAAAGGCAGTCCTGAGAGGAAAACATACAGCGGTTCAAGCCTTTCTCAAAAAACAAGAAAGGTCTCAAATGCACAACCTAACCCTAAAGGAGCTAGAGAAAGAACAACAAAGAAAGCCTAGACTAGAGAGCTAGAGGAAGAACAACAAAGAAAGCCTAAACCCAGCAGGAGAAGAGAAATCATAAAGATCAGAGCAGAAATCAATAAAATAGAAACCAAAAAACAATAGAACAAATCAATGAAACTAGGAGCTGGTTCTTTGAAAGAATTAATAAGATTGATAAAACCTTGGCCAGACTTATCAAAAAGAAAAGAGAAAGGACCCAACTAAATAAAATCATGAATAAAAGAGGAGAGATCACAACTAACATCGAAGAAATACAAACAATTATAAGAACATATTATGATCAACTATATGTCAGCAAATTTGACAATCTGGAAGAAATGGCTGCATTCCTAGAGACATATAAACTACCACAACTGAACCAGGAAGAAATAGAAAACCTGAAAAGACCCATAAGCAGTAAGGAGATTGAAGCACTCAACAAAAATCTTCAAACAAACAAGAGCCCAGGGCCAGATGGCTTCCCAGGGAAATTCTACCAAACATTTAAAAAAAGAATTAATTCCTATTCTCCTGAAACTGTTCCAAAAAATAGAAATGGAAAGAAAGCTTCTAAACTCATTTTATGAGGCCAACATTATCTTGATCCCTAAACCAGACAAAGATCCCATCAAACAATAAAATTACAGACCAATATCCTTGATGAACACAGATATGAAAATTCTTGCCAAAATACTAGCAATAGGATCCAACAGTACATTAAAAGGATTATTCACCATGACCAAGTGAAATTTATTCGAGGGCTACAAGGTTGGTTCAACATCCAAAAATCAATCAATGAGATACAATACATTAATAAAAGAAAGAACAAGAACCATATGAAACTGTCAATAGATGCTGAAAAACATTTGACAAAGTGAAGCATCCTTCTGATCAAAACTCTTCAAAGTGTAGGGATAAAGGGCACACATTTCAATATCATCAAAGCCATCTATGAAAAACCTACCACGAATATCATTCTCAATGGAGAAAAACTGAGATCTTTTCCACTAAGGTCAGGAACACAACAGGGATGTCCATTATCACCACTGATATTCAACATAGTACCAGAAGTCCTAGCCTCAGCAATCAGACAACAAAAAGAAATTAAAGGCATCCAAATCAGCAAAGAAGTCAAACTATCATTTTTTGCAGATGATATGATGCTATATGTGGAAAACCCAAAAGACTCCACTCCAAATCTGCCAGAACTTGTACAGGAATTCAGTAATGTGTCAGGATATAAAATCACTGCACAGAAATCAGTTGCATTTCTTTACACCAACAACAGAGCAGAAGGAAGAAAATTTAAAGAGTCAATCCCATTTACAACTGCTTCCAAAACCTTAAGATACCTAGGAATAAACCTTACCAAAGAGACAAGGTATCTACACTCAGAAAACTATAAAGTACTCATGAAAGAAATTAAGGAAGATACAAAAAAATGTAAAAAATGTTCCATGCTCATGGACTGGAAAAACAAATATTGTGAAAATGTCTATGCTACCTAAAGCAATCTACACATTTAATGCAATTCTTATCAAAATACCATCCATTTTTTTTTCAAAGAAATGGACCAAATAATTCTAAAATTTATATGGAACCAGAAAAGACCTTGAATAGCCAGAGAGATATTGAAAAAGAAAGCCAAAGTTGGTGGCATCACAATTCCAGACTTTAAGTTCTATTACAAAGCTGTAATCATCAAGAGAGTATGGTATTGGCACAAAAACAGACACATAGATCAATGGAACAGAATAGAGAGCCCAGAAATAGACCTTCAATTCTATGGTCAACTAATCTTCGACAAAGTAGGAAAGGATGTCCAATGGAAAAAAGACAGTCTCTTCAACAAATGGTGTTTGGAAAATTGGACAGCCACAATCAGAAAAATGAAACGGGGCCATTTCCTTACACCACACACAAAAATAGACTCAAAATGGATGAAGAACCTCAGTGTGAGAAAGGAATCCATCAAAATCCTTGAGGAGAACACAGGCAGCAACCTCTTCGACCTTAGCCGCAGCAATTTCTTCCCAGGAACATCATCAAAGGCAAGGGAAGCAAGGGCAAAAATGAACTATTGGGACTTCATCAAGATCAAAAGCTTTTTCCCAGCAAAACAAAACAGTCAACAAAACCAAAAGACAACTGACAGAATGGGAGAAGATATTTGCAAACAACATATCAGATAAAGGGCTAGTATACAAAATCTGTAAAGAACTTATCAAACTCAACACCCAAAAAACAAATAATCCAATCAAGAAATGGGCAGAGGACCTGGATAGACATTTCTGCAAAGAAGACATCCAGATGGCCAACAGACACATGAAAAAGTGCTCCATGTCATTCGGCATCAGGGAAATACAAATCAAAACCACAATGCGATACCACCTCACACCAGTCAGAATGGCTAAAATCAACAATTCAGGAAATGACAGATGCTGGCGAGGATGCGGAGAAAGGGGAACCCTCCTACACTTTTTGTAGGAATGTAAGCTGGTGCAACCACTCTGGAAAACAGCATGAAGGTTCCTCAAAAAGTTGAAAATAGAGCACCCCTACGACCCAGCAATTGCACTACTGGATATTTACCCTAAAGATACAAACGTAGTGATCCGAAGGGGCACGTGCACCCAACTGTTTATAGCAGCAATGTCCAAAATAGCCAACCTATGGAAAGAACCTAGATGTCCACCAACAGATGAATGGATAAAGAAGAGGTGATATATATATATATATATATATATATATATATATATATACACACACACACACACACACACACACACACACACACACAATGGAATACTATGCAGCCATCAAAAGAAATGAAATTTTGCCATTTGCAATGATGTGGATGAAACTACAGAGTATTATGCATAGCAAAATAAGTCAATCAGAGAACGACAGTTATCATATGATCTCCCTGATATGAGGAAGTTCAGAGGCAACATGGGGGGGTAAGAAAAGAATAAATGAAACAAGATGGGATCAGGAGGGAGACAAACCTAAGAGACTTTTAATCTCAAAAAACAAACTGAGAGTTGCTGGGGGCATGGGGTAGCAAGAGGGTGGGGTTATGGACAGTGGAGAAGATATGTGCTATGCTGAGTGCTATGAATGTATAAACCTGGCAATCCACAGTTCTATATCCCTAGGGCTAATAATATATTATATGTTAATAAAATAAATAAATTATATGTGTGTGTGTGTGTGTGTGTGTGTATTTAGCATGGGGTCTCCTGTGTGTCTCAGTTGGTTAAGTGATAGCCTTTGGCTCAGGTCAGGATCCTGGAGTCTTGGGATCCTGTCCCACAGTGGGCTCCCTGCTCAGCAAGGAGTCTGCATCTCCCTCTGACTCTCTCTCCTCTTGTACTCTTTCTCTCTAATTCTCTCTCTCTCAAATAAATAAATAAAATCTTAAAAAATGTTTAGCATGCTGTACAAAAAGCAACAAATAACCTATTAAATATATAGTTAGGTTAAACTTATAGAAATAAATTACTGTAACTAAAACAAGGAGAGTACAAAAAGAAGGTAGTATACATGAGCTAAAGTCAATCAAAACCCAAGGGATTTTCAATCTTGGAGTTTAAGGCAGCCTGGGATAGAATAAAAACTAACTATGTTCTCATTACTTAAAGGAGTGAATTAAAACACATTATGAAGTTGGGTGAGGAACTTTAATGCCCTGTGCACATTGCTTAAAAATTTTACTTTCTAAAGATAGTAATTGAGGGAATGTGCCTTTTGGGGGCTTTTTTTTTTTTTAAGATTTTATTTAGGTATTGAGAGAGAGAGAGAGAGAGTGAGAGAGAGAGCATGAGAGGGGAGAAGGTCAGAGGGAGAAGCAGTCTCCCCATGGAGCTGGGAGACTGATGCAGGACACGATGCTGGTACTCCAGGATCATGGCCTGAGTCAAAGGCAGTTGCTAACCAACTGAACCACCTAGGCACCCCCTTTTTTGTTCTTTATCTCAAGGTTGAAAATACCTCACATGAGAATCTATAACAATAGTTGTATCTCTACATGCACTTGGGTATTTGGGTTCACAACTCCAACCAATGTACTTAAATTAAAGCAATCTGTAATAATAAGCACTCAGCAGAAGCAATTACAATGAAGATTAACCAAATATAAATTCAAACTTAAAAATGAAGCAAAAGACCCAGAAGTCAGACTTTTTGGCAGAAAGCAAGATCATCATTCTCTGTTTCTTTTTATAAGGGCACTAATCCCATCTGAGGACTCCATCCTCCTGTCCTAATCACCTCCCAAAGGCCCATACCTCTTAATACCATCACACTGGAGATTAGGATCTCAACATATACATTTTGGGAAAACAAATATTCAGTCTAGAGTACATGTTATAATAGAGTACTACCACAATCATAAACATGTCCCTAATGGCCTTATAACAAAAACAAAAAGACAACAAATTATTAGTAAAAATAAAATAAACTGTCCTTTATATATAATTTCATAACAAATGTATTTTAAGCAATAAACCAATGTCCAAAAAATTTGAAGGAAAAATATGAATAGGTTTAGCTAAAATAAAAATAATCAAGTAATTTAGTAAACGATGTGTATTTTTGAAAAAAAAATTGACTAATTGTAAGGCAATGGTAGTCCCGGAAAGGAAGCTGAAAACATATATATCACAGCAAGATTAAAGCCATATAGTACATAAGAAAAAAACATTTTTAAATATCCAAGAAAATTAGACTAAAAAGAAGAAAATGACAATATTATTTAAAAAGTGCCAAATTTCAAATACTTAACAAAGTCCAACAATAGAGTAGTGGTAGAAAATTATACTTAACCATGTTGGAGATGTTATGTGACCCCCTAAATGATGCTAGTGGTATGTTCATTCATTAACAAAGACATTTCTCAATGATAATCTTTTATATGCATTTGAACAGAATATAGAACAGCATGTATGTATGTTCTATGTGCACATATAAAACATTTTTTAAAGTCTTTACATGTGTCTTCATGGCTTTATATGACAGTAGAACCAAACCTGTATATACACTATTTCTCTTGAGAAAAAAACAAGTAAGAAGGATAGGGCAGACAAGTAAAAGGAAAGTAACAGAGGTGTTTCAATTTTAACCTGAGAAAAAAAAATAAAAGACTTGGATTTGGGAAATAATCCTACAAACTAATAATAATAGAACATTTGCTATATTTGAGGCAGTGTGCTCATTTACTTAAATTCTTATACTTTCTTTAAGTCAATTAAGCAATGCTGGGATGCCTAGGGGGGCTCAGTGGGTTAAGCCTCTGCTTTTGGCTCAGGTCATGATCTCAGGGTCCTGGGATCGAGCCCCACTTCAGGCTATCTACTCAGCAGGGAGCCTGCTTCCTCCTCTCTCTCTGCCAGCCTCTCTGCCTACTTGTGATCTCTCTCTCTCTCTGTCAAATAAATAAATAAAATCTTTTAAAAAAATTAAGCAGTGCTGCCAGTTGAATAATACTGCACAGGCAGAAAGAAAGGCAAACTGATACTGTGTAATTGGCCCAAAGTTACAACAGAGTAACTGAATAGCTGAGCTGGGCTTCCAAGCCATTTTCTTGTTGTGCTAACATCTATTAACCACTCTTCCTAGCAGTAGCAGGAAGTAAAGCAACTCTATAACATAGGTCTATAACCTAACATATAAACTATTAATATCACAATATCCCTAAAATCAGACAGAGGCATTTTCTTATTTTTTTAGACTAGTAGTAGCTTACAAAAGAAATAGAGAGATAAAACAAAAATGAGAACCAAAACCAAAACTGGCTTCAGATTTACCGTTACCAGCATTTACAACTACTCTTTATCAGCAATTTACCATATTTGTGATACAAATTTTCCTGTATACCATATGTTCATTGGCCAGATGAATAGTGATTAAGATTTAGAAAAGAATTTAACAATATTTATGCTAACCACTCAACAATGTAATTGGAAAAGTCTTGATTAATTATAGGGCTTTGGAAAGTAAAACATCCATCTGTGCCATCCCATTTGTAGTTTTTGAAGTAAATTGCATTTTCTAACTATTACCACAAAGGGTCAGGTAAATCAAGCCTTATAATGCAAGGCAATTTTAAAAATGAAATGTATGGAAATATTTACATGGAAAACGTCATATATATCAGTTAGTATAATTAATCTTTGAAACATGTAAATTTGTAATTACACAAATAAAATAAGCTATGTTGTGTGAAATCAATTTATGTGCCCTATGAAAGTTACTGCAGTCATTAACATTAGAGTAGCTTATTTCATCAATATTCTTATTAAAACAGATGAGTGTATTAAATATTCTCTGATTTTTAAATAAAAATATGAAATTATTTAGTATTTACTTACATTAAAATGTGATTTACAGAAATATAGTATGTCAAGGCTCACTGGGAATTTTGTAATAGTAGAGATGTGCTTCACTTCTCAAAGTTCATGATAAATTATATGTATATCAAATTCCTGAAAAAATTTTATATACCATGAGAGAATGTACACAATAGATGAGTCTGAATTATTTTCCAAAGTAAATATATATATATATTTCATCATACATGAACATCACAATGTGTATTTCTTTAATTAATACATATTTCATTATTTTAAATGTCTTAATGTCCTGTCTTGTTATAGAACCTGGACTGGATTGCCTGACGGAAGAACCAAGGGGCATTCAGAGATCTTAGAGAAAGGAAGTTTATTTAATGCCTCCAGGCTCAGAGGAGAGTGATCTCCCAAAGTCTGAGCCTAGAGCACAAACAGAAGGGGTAGTTTATACACTTTTACTTTCATATCTCTGGCACTTTTGAAACTGCAGCAGGTGTGGCAGGAGGGAAAACCCAGAATGGTCCTAGGCCAAGGACTGGGATTCCCCTGCTGGATTGGTCAGCCACCTTGGAACATAGATTTCCCTTATCAGTCTTATCAAACAATTTTCCAGTCTTAAACACATAACAGACATAACTGTGGATACATGCTGGTGTGTGAGCAGATGTTTATAACATTTTATTGTAATGCTTTCTTGAAATCTAAGATTTTCTTTGGACATTTATACAATGACACAATATCATGACCAAAAGATTTAAAATGATAATATTTCTGTGAAGTCACTAAATCAACATAGTTTGTACCAACTCTGTCTGTTGAGGCAGATGTCTCAGTAATCGTACACAATTAAAGAGTGATGATACTTATGGTTTGTCTCCCTCCCAATCCCATCTTGTTTCATTTATTCTTCTTCTACCCACTTAAGCCTCCATGTTGTATCACCACTTCCTCATATCAGGAGATCAAACTGAGGGTTGCCGGGGGGAGGGGGTTTGGGAGAAGGGGGTGGGATTATGGACATTGGGGAGGGTATGTGATTTGGTGAGTGCTGTGAAGTGTGTAAACCTGGTGATTCACAGACCTGTACCCCTGGGGATAAAAATATATGTTTATAAAAATATAAAAAAAAAAAAAAAAAGAGTGATGATACTAGTCCTGTAGAATCTTGAACATTTACCATGGAGAGAACATGATGTCATTTTAAGTTGCTATACCCCAAAGAAAACAAATGACTAAAATATAAATTCTTATGCTTCAACTAATTCTGACTTCAGTTAATCCTGGCAAGAGAAAGGAGTTGACAAATCACCTGATACAAGCCTCTGATTTTATAATTAAGGAACATGATATCAAATACAACAAGTATTAACTAAAGTACTTGTTGAACTCAAGTACTCAGATAATAATGGAGATGTTCTAGAACTTATTTCTGCTACTATACTCTCCACCAGAACCTACTTTTATGGACTAAGTTGTAACCCCTGGCCCCCAACTAAATTCATTTACTGAAATCCTATCACCTAATGTGACAGAATTTGGAGATAGTGCCTGTAAAGAGGTAAGTAAAGTTAAATGAGGTCACAGGGGTGGGGTCCTAATCCAGCAGAGTCTTTGTCCTTATTAGAAGAGGAAGAGATACCAGGGAATGTATGCACACAGAGAAAAGGGCATATGAGGACATAGCAAGAAGAAAGCCATCCGCAAGTCAAGGAGAGAGGCTTCCCCAGAAAACCACCTTACCAAAATTTGGATTTTTAGCCTTTGAAACTATGAGAAATGAATTTCCGTTGAAATCGTGTAGTAGGTGCTGTTTTGTTAAGGCAGCTCCAGCACACTAATAAGCCTGCTGATACATTTGTTATCTCCTGCAAATAATAACTTAGTTCCTTGACTTTGTTTCTTTCTTCATTCTGTTATTGGGCTGACCTGACCCCATCCTCCTATTAGGATCCTTTCTTTTTTTTAATTCTGTTTTGTCTCTTATGACATTCAATCTGCACTTGTAGATGTTCCCTATCTATTCGGAATCATGGCTCTTGCAATTTTGGTGTTCCACTGAAAGAACTACGTATAACCTACTATATTCTATGAAAATTAAAGGGAAAATAGGACGGAAGTTTGTATTCAGGGTCAAGAAAAAATGATAAACATGTTATTTTCAAAGGATAATTTTGCATAAGTATTTTGATAAGAACAATGATTTCCTTTAAATTTCTTTATTAATATTCTATATGAATATATCAGAGGACTCCCAATTCCTTACAGCAGATAAGAAACATGATAACAAATTGTTGATATGGTTAGAGCCCCAAACCTGAGAACCTGACAGAAGATAAGGCTATCAAACCAGGTGCAGGGTAAAATATGAAGTGAAGATCTTTGTGAAATAGGCAAAGTATTTTGGACTTTTGTTCTGAATATAATAAGATGTTCTTTTTCGATAATGCCAATGAAATGAGATCTTAGGTGTATTTCAGAATTTCTTTGGGCAGCAATGTGGATGACAAAGAGTAGCAGCAAGAAGAGGGAAGTTTCTCCTGTAGCCATTCCAGACAAAAGTGATGATTGGTTAGTACCAAGGCAATGGCAATAGAGATCAAAAAGAGACTTTAGATTTTTTAGTTATTAAAGAAATGGGATCACCAAGGTTTGGTAACCAATTTGTTGTTGGGAACAAATGAGAAGGAAGAGCTAAAAATTATCTTCAGGTTCTTGTCAAGGACCATTTGGTGGAGCCATTGATGAAGAAAAAGAAAGTAAGAGAAGTACTAAATATCTTTCATCACATGAAATAAGAACATTCACTTCAATTTTATTATTCTGTCTCTAGACAGTTTGATTATATTTAGCAAGTTGCAATGCAATGTTCTGAGAAACTAGTTAATATTTTCAGACAAAGCTTGTACAAATTCAAAACATACTGAGTAGCTTGGATTTGAGAAAAGAGAAAATATTTAAATCAACAAAACTGTTTAATACTAGGGAGCTACTTCTTGAAAAAATTTGTGATGGTAAAAGTAGTTATTGTTCTTTTAGCCATACCATTGCATTTTCTTAATATGATTTGATTTTTAAAGCTTAACATACTGATAGTCAAATGGCTGTATCTTTGATATATCTCAATAGTTTTAATAGATTACAAAAATCTAAAAATTGTATTATTTATATTTTGGCTAGTTAATTAAGAAAGACACACATTTCTGGCGATTCACAGACCTGTACCCCTGGGGATAAAAATATATTATATGTTTATAAAAATTATTAAAAAATAATAATAAAAAAAGAAAGACACACATTTTATTTAGTCATATGTATTCAATCTAATAATATGTTCTGCCAGTTAGTGTCTGATACATAAATTATTTTCTTGGTAATAACAATTGCATCCTTTTGGACTGCATTCTGATGTATTCAACTTATTTACTATTAATTCCTATTAATATCCACCATTGCTGTATAAGCAGTGCATAAAATTTAAATCACTGATGGGTATAAGATAAACATGCTATTTTGCCATTTTATCTTTTAAGGAGTATATAATACAAAACTTCACTATTTCCAAGATATATGTCCAAGTTTAGATTTGTAAGCTTAATAAGTAGTTTTTTGATTTTTAGAAGCTGTGATTCATTGAGAGAGTCATGTCATACAATTATTGCTACTATTACAACTAATTCTTTAATTATTAGTTATCACCTGCATGGTATAACTTTTTAAAAGCACACTGAATATTCATTCACTGTTTTTAATGTAATTGTCACTCAAATAACATGTCCTTATTTATCTTTGTCTTATTTAAAGGAACAATACGGAGCCCTACATCAAATCAGTAGCACAGCCATAGCCTACACACAAACCTGCATACATATCCTGCCACACATCCTTTCTCCTGATGGTAATTACTAAAAACTGAGGGGCTCAGTTAGTCAAGCAACTGTTTTCACCTCAGGTCATGATCTTGGAGTCCCAGGATCCAGTCCTGCGTAGGATTCCCTGCTCAGTGCGGCGTCTGCTTCTCCCTCTGACCTTCTCCTATCTCCTGCTCTCTCTCCCTCTCTTCTCTCAAATAAATAAATACAGTATTTTAAAAAATAAAAACTGAAAAGTGATCCTTCAGATTTCTATCCCTTTCTATGGATGGTTAAGTTAAAACAGAGGCAAAATAGATGCATTGCAAGGCAGTGATTTCTATATACTTTTTGCTTTAAAAGTAAAAAGTAAGAAAGAAAAGTTAAACAATGAGAATTAATAAAGCAAAGATAAAATTGAATCTTTGGTTAAAAAAAAAGCAAACAATAAAATGGGGAAACCTCTGGCAACACCACAATGGTGGGGAAAAACAGCAAAAGAAAGATGAGAAAAAAATTCTCTCAACTAAGGGATCTCTGCATATCTTAGGTAAAAAAAAAAATACTGAAAATGAGTATTTTATATATGTATTTGTGTGCGTGTGTGTGTGTTAATGAATGCTTCGATATGGTGAGACATCCACCCCTCTCCTTAGACTATTTCCGTAGCTGTTAACAGCCAGTTCTATATATTCTACAGCAAAGGATTAGAAGAAAGCACTCTTGGGATTCTATCAAGTTCAACAGGAAATAACTAAAGATAGAAATATCCGGCATCATCCAATGAAATCCTCCAATGAAATGCCACTGGCTGATGACTTACAATAAATAATATGACCAGCATGACAAAAGTGTGGGTACAGAGCCTTCTGTTAACATTTTAAAAACCCACCCTTTTATACATGCAGAGTACAGGCATCAGCAGACATCTTTAGAATGTTTCAAGGAAAAAAGATATCGAAAAGGAAACAGAAAACATCTTGAAGGAAAAGAAGTTCTGTTAGAAGACTTCCACAGTATATAATTTATGTCATCAAAGAAATGAGAAATAATATATAATCAATAAAAATAATAACAAAACCAGTATGCTAGAAAATGGACAGGAGAACAAGTTCTTGGATATTATAAATGTGACATGCTCCCACTCTTGGGCATTTATCCCAGATAAATACAAACCTATATTCAAGCAAAAATGTGTATACACATGTTCTTAGAAGCTCTCTCCTTCAAAAGTGAACACTGGAGAAGGTCAATGTCCTTCAGTGGGTTAGTAGTAAAACAGTGGTACACATATGCCCTGGAGTACTTCTCAGCAACATAAAAGAAATAATCTATTAATACATATAACGAATTGGGTAATCTCAAGAGAATCATGCTGAGTGAGAAAAGCATCTCCAAAGTTTACATATTGTATGACTCCCTTTATATAACATTCATGAAATAACATTATAGACACTGAGGCTTTAATGGCTGTCAGGCGTTAGTGATAGGAGAGATAGGGTATAAAAGGATAGAGAAGGGGAGCCCTGTGGTAATGGAACAGTTCTATATTTGACTGTGATAATAGTTACCAAAGCCATGCGTGTGGTAAAATTACAACAAACCATATATGTGTACTTGCACACGCATGCACACAAATGCTTCCAAAACTGGTCACAACTGAGTAAATTGTGGATTGTGCATATAACAATTGATTGGTTTTAAAAATGTTCTGTAATTATGCAAGATGTGACAATTGGGAGAAGCTAGGTAAAAGGAAATTGAAACCTCTCTGAACCTTTAGTTTACTTTGAAAGTTCCCGTGAATTTATAATTATTCCAAAATAAAAATTTAAAAATATGGTAGACTACAGACAAATCAATACAGGTTTTTAGAAAATGTAGTTAAGCATGTTTCCCATAAGTCAGAGGAGAAAAAAAGTACTAAATCTATAGAAAACAGAAAAGAAAAAAGTTAAAAACCAATCTCAGAGGTCTGATAGCTGACTAAAAAGATACTATAATTAGAGAAAAAAAAAAGAAGAAGAGGAAGATTATTCAGAGGCACATTTTCCAATCCCTGAAAATTTATATTTCACTTTCCTTCAAAATGGATTCCAAGCTTAATATATAATGGATACCCATAAATGGCTCACACTCATCTAAGTGGTGTCCAGCAAATGGTGGCTCAGCGGCCATATATGAAACAATACCTCACTGTACAATCAACAAAAATAAAAGCACTTTAAAAAATATATTTTTAAATGCTTACATTGAAAATGGCTATATAAGTACATAATATCTTGAATTTTTGCTCTAGGTTAAAAAAACCTAAGCACTCTCTGGCTGTTTAAGAAAACATTTGCAGAGCACAAACAAATTTTCTAGAGGAATCAAGACAATGAATTTTCCGCAGTGGTCATGTTTGGATATCAAAGAGTAACCTGCTTTTCAAAACTGGGAATTATTTCAGGTATGAAATTTGTTCCACAGTACAAAAATGGACAACTGTTTGACATTAACAAACAAATCTGAAAAATTAAGAAACACCCAGTAAATTCAGTAAAATTTCAAAACTAAATGCATAGCAGTACACAGTTTAATTTAACTAACCCAGAACAGAGCCACTAATAAGTCTCAGTCACTATAATGTTATTCCTTGAATGTTACATAAATGGAGTCATGAAATATGAAAAGTTTGGGGATGCTGAGGTTGGAAAGCAGTATATAACAGTTCTAAATTACTCAATTCCACAAAATCCCCCATAAAAATGGTTAATGTCTATACTAATTTGTTTTATGAACTCACAGCAAATTTGATGTCATCCAAAAAATTCTAAAGGGTCCTTAAAAACTGCTTTTTGATCACATTTGGGCATCAAAAACATCCAAAGGAGAAAAAAATGTGTGTTAGCTTATTTTTTATAAGAGGAAATATTTTAAACATATACAAATTTATTGAAAGTAACCAAAGTTTCACAGAGCTAACAAATTTTTTCCAGTCAAATAAAAAGATTTCCTAGAATAAATAAAATGTACAAAGGAGCTTGCAGACAGCAGTTAACTACAGTGGTATTTTTGCAAGTGTACTTGTACTTGTGATATAACTAAAAATGGAAACAAATATTTTCAGAGATAGAAAGTCTCAGACAATGTTACTTCTGCAGGATATTTTCATAGATCAGATTATCCAGACACAGATGGTAAAACAGATTTGGAGGTACAGAATGTTTATATGGGTCAAGACCTAAAAAAATGGAAGGTGGAGGCAGGATTAGACAAAGGAAGAAGTTTAACTGCAATGAAGATTCAAAACATTTCTTGGCTAATTGTGCTATAGCTTCAAAGAAAATTGGATACAAAATAGAGAATTCATATTGGCTCCCAGAAAAATTTCTTTTTCTGAGCATGCTTTTAAATTCCAAGGAAAGACACAACACTATATTGAAAAAATAACATTTTGGTATAAGAAAAATATTTGAATACTAACTGCATCATCAGTGCAACTTAAGATTCCATGAGCTAGGTCACAGAATATTTTTGGAAGACAATTTTTCTCATAGAATAAACAGAGTTGCTTCCCTGTGTAAGCAGAGTTTTAGGCGGCAGAACAAAACTCATTGTTACTTCATCAAACTCTTTTCATTATAAACCTTCCAGTACTTTACTTTTCCAGTATTAAAGATAAGGGAGTCTGCCTATTTTACTCTAACGTCTAATACTTATTACTCAAAAATATTCTAAATGTTTTAAAATAATTTTCACTGAATTTAGTATAATGAGCCCCAGAAAACCACAAAGATCACATATTCTTTAATATTTTGCCTCAAAAATGTCAGATACTCAAAATGCCAAATACTATCCATGCAATTAGAGAGTTTTTCATGCACTACCCAGAATTGAGGGCTGTAATGTTATTTTTCATTTTATGATGCAATATCATCTCAACATTTTACTTCACTTATTTGTGGAGCATAACAAATAGCATGGAGGACAAGGGGAGTTAGAGAGGAGAAGGAAGTTGGGGAAATTGGAAGGGGAGGTGAATCATGAGAGACTATGGACTCCGAGAAACAATCTGAAGGGTTTGAAGCGGCGGGGGGTGGGAGGTTGGGGGAACCAGGTGGTGGGTATTAGAGAGGGCTCAGATTGCATGGAGCACTGGATGTGGTGCAAAAATAATGAATACTGTTATGCTGAAAAAAAAAAAAACCAAAGTGAAAAAAAAGAAAAGCTTGCTTAAGAACTTCAGTATTTTGTTTTGAAATATGAATATGCTTACCTTGAAATTACAAATTTAATTTATTCAGTTGACAAAAGGGTCACACTAATACTTTCAAACTTTCTTATGTTAAGAACTTATTTTTTAAATTTAATTTCATTTTTTGTTTCATATTTATGTATGAAAATTATCTGAAGAGTCAAGTGACTCAACAAGGTTTGTTACAAAAACAATGTGTTCCCTTTCTCATTTTACCCATTCTCTCTCCTCAGAAACAGGGACTTTTAACTTTTTAAAAAAAATTCATTTATTTTATAAAGAGAGAGAGAAAGGGAGGGCACACAAGCAGGGGAAGTGGCAGGCAGAGGAAGAAGCAGGATCCTCGCTGAGCTGGGAGCTCCTTGCGGTACTGAATGCGGGGACTCTGGAATCATGACCCTAGCAAAGGGTGATGCTTAACTGACTGAGCCATCAAAGTATCTCAGGACTTTTAGCTTTTAACCAAGAGCATTGACTTGCTTTAAAGCTATTTTGCATCAAATGATCTATCAGCTTCAAAGTTGATATGAAGAAGCATCTCTGTTAGCTCTAACCTGAGTTGCTGGATTTTTGGGTCTTGTGCATTAGTTCATTTTGGTGATTTCCATTCACCCCTCTTCACCTTGCTCATTTTGGTGGAATACTTCTATTACTGTTGTATAAGTGTGCATGAGTGATAATAATTTTTAGACTGTGCCATCTCAACTTCTCATATTTGATTGTTGTCTTGGATATTGAATTTTAGCCCAAATGTTATGTATTTATTTATTATTGTTTACATTCTGAACATTTGGATCCATTGTTTTTTGGCCTTCAGAATTTCTCATAAAAAGTCTGAAGTCCTTCTGTTTTAATCTACTTTGTTTGTGTCTTCTCACTCTCCCCTTCCTTCTCTTTATCTTACTCTCTTATGCCCTCTTCCCACATCTCTTCTATCCCCAGCCCAAACCCCAATCATAAAGGGCCATAGTCTCTCATGCTGTGAAATTTCATAATAATTTTCTATGTACATATTTATTTTCATCAATTTATTTTAGCAATTAATGAATTTTTAATCTAAAAATTACAAACTTTTTAGTGGGGTGGCTGTGTGGCTCAGCGAGCTAAAGCCTCTGCCTTCGGCTCTGGTCATGATCCTGAGGTCCTGGGATTGAGCCACCCAACAGGTTCTCTACTTAGCAGGGAGCCTGCTTCCCCCCACCCTCTCTCTCTGCCTGCTTCTCTGCCTACTTGTGATTTCCGTCTGTCAAATAAATAAATAAATAGAATCTAAAAAAAAAAAAGAAAAGAAAAAGAAAAACTTTTTAGTATAAAATTTCAAGTTCCAGGGCGCCTGGGTGGCTCAGCAGGTTAAAGCCTCTGTCTTCAGCTCAGGTCATGATCCCAGGGTCCTGGGATCGAGCCTCACATCAGGCTCTCCACTCAGCGGGGAGCCTGCTTCCCCCTCTCTCTCTGCCTGTCTCTCTGCCTACTTGTGATCACTGTCTGTCAAATAAATAAATAAATTCTTAAAAAAAAAAAAAATTCAAGTTCCATAGGTCTTACCAGTATACTATGACAAACTACATGGTCCTAGATTTCACTATTTTTATTTTTATTAACAGTGTTCTTGGGGTTCCTGGGCAGTTCAGTGGGTTAAGCCTCTGCCTTTGGCTCAGGTTATGATCTCAGGGACCTGGAATCGAGCCCTGCACTGGGCTCTCTGTTCAGCAGGAAGTCTGCTTCCCCTCTCTCTCTGCCGGCTACTCTGCCTACTTGTGATCTCTCTCTCTCTCTCTCCCCCTGTCAAATAAATAAATAAAATATCTTTAAAAATAAAAATAAATAAGTAAATAAACTGTTCATATTTTTAAAAAGAAAACTACATAAGATAATTTAAAATCTACATTGGTGGGAACACAACATATAAAATATCTCTTTTATGCTAAAAATAGCATAAAGGAACAGTGAACAGAACTATATGAGTAAGTGTTTAAATATTATTAAAATTACATTGCTATTAATCTGAACCAGATTATTAAAAATTATGATGTTAGTGGAGAAAACATATACCTGTAGGTTTAGAAAATCCCAAAGGAGAGGTGTACCTGGATGGTTCAGTCAGTTAAGCACTGTACTCCTGGTTTTTCTCAAGTCCTGATCTCAGGGTTATGGGATGGAGCCCCATATTGGGTTCTGTGCTCAGCAAGTCTGCTTAAGATTCTTTGTCTCTCTCCCTCTGACTCTCCCCCACTCTCTCTCCCTCATATATCCCAGGACCCTGGGATCATGACCTGAGCTGAAGGCAGAGGCTTTAACCTGCTGAGCCACCCAGGCGCCCTGGAACTTGAAATTTTATATATATATATATATATATATATATATATATATATATATTTTAGTTAAGAAAAGAAAACATCCTTTTTGAAAGGATATCAAGTAATCTTTTTTTGCTTATTTGAAAATATAGTACTAAATTAAAGTACACCCTAAAATGTCCTGTGAGACATTGTGAGTCCTAAGAACCTGTGATCATGTTACCTGATAATGCCAAAGGTACAGATAATACCAAAGGTACTCTGATGTAATTAAGGTTAAAGACATTGAGAAGGGAAGACTACCCTGGATTAGCTTGGTCAACTCAATCTAATCACTTGAGTCCTTGAAACTGAGTAAGTTAGAAAGACAAGAATGAAGAGGAAGAAGCAGTTTGTGTGAGAGAAACTGGCTTCACATTTGCTATCTTTCAAGATGGAGGATGGAGGAAAGAAGATGGGAACCAGGAAATGTGTGTGGCTTCTAGAAGATGATAACAGTCAGCAGGCAGCCAGCAAGTAAATGGGAATTTAAGTACTATCACTGCGAAGAACTAAATTCTGTCAATGACCTGAATGGGCAAACAAACTGTTCCTACCCTAGACTTTTCAGAAAGAAGCCAGCCATGAAGACACCTTGATTTTAGCTCTGTGAGACCTGTATCAGACTTCTGACACAGTGAGATAATACATTTGTGCTGTTTGAAGGCACTAAATGTGTGATTGTTTGCTGAGGCATCAATAGAAAACTCATACATACATTATTAAATTTTCCTTGCTCTATATGGTAAATGTGTGAAAGGGTTAACTGCCATAAACTGGGGGAGAGGGGGTGATGGTATCCCTGCATTTTTCCAGAATAAGTGACATTTAGACTCAAAGTTTAAGCACAGATTACCTTTTAAATAAGTGAAGCAAGGTTATAGAGAATGCACTCCAGAAATAGTTGGAAAGCCCTTAGGTAAATGAGTGAACATTATACTTTCCCAGAACTAAAAGGCAACCAGTGTGTCTAGACCAATTGGATACATTCAATGATTAATGGACTCAATACTTAATCATATGTCCTCAAGTCTTAAAAAAAAAAAAAAAAAATTGTGCCTGCTGTTGCATTGCTACCACTTTCCATTAAAATCAAAACAGAAAAACGGTAAGATAGAGAATATTATGTTTAGTATGTTTTCTGATTTCAGTCAGCTGTGTTTGTGCTGAGGCTTCTTTTCGTTCCTTTTAGCATTTATCTCTCATACACACATCTATCTCCAGGTAGCTGTCATTTCTACTGTTGAAAGTTACACAAAAATAGTTTAACGTAGTCTCTACAACCATGTTTCTTTGATCTTTTCTGATAACTTGGGTGATAAAAGTATACATTTGGTTGATTTCACCTACGGAGTCAATGATTTGGTAGTGCAGTAACAGAACAGAATGAATGCTGCTCTAAATGGTGACTGGGCTGAAAATAACTAATCTTTGTAATTAAACTGAAATTTTTTCAAAGAGTTCTCTTCCTTAGACCAAGGCTTCCTACTGCTAAAAAGTAAATTACTTTGGAGACATTTCAGGGATCTGAAGTCTACTCTCAGATTCATTGGGACACACGGTTTTCCAGCACATGGCCCCAGGGACAGCTTCACTTCTGAACAGATGCTAATGTTTCATGCAATTTAGCGGTGGATATGGTAATGAAACAATCTTATTTAACTTCAGTCTAGAAGGGAGACACAACCTGCGTGACTCTGACTCGGTAATGTTCAAATTGGAACTGCCTTAAGGTATAGAAATTGACACCATCTAAAGTTGTTTAAAATTTACAAAGTACTTAAAATGTCTTTTTGTGAATAAAAATGTTCTTTACTTTTATCTGTATTCTGTATTTGCAGTGAAGTCTTAATCATTCTAATCCTATTGTAATTGGTGTGGCAAAGACTAGAAATATAGTTTCATTGACCTCTGTCTGTTCATATCAGATTTGTTTTCCATTAGTGATGTCTACTAAGAATGCTATTTTTAAATTATAAGTATCACATGAAGTGACCATTTCTATAGAATTCTTTCTAAACTGGTTCAAAAAATTATCTTGATGTATTTCTTGATTTAAATGACTGATGTTCATATTTCCTGTACCACATGATGCTTAATAAACCACTCCTATTTATAACCAGGCATATCATTATGTTCTGTTAAATATTCAAATTTCTGTTGTGTTTTTTAGTCATGGTGATGTCTAAAGTATTCACTTTAGAAAACTATATGAATATGGTTTTGAGAGAATCTGGTCGTTAGGATTTGATTGTACCATAATGTGGCCAACTGGGAAGACACTGCCATTTTAATATATAGTAATTCCCCACCTCCCCCAAACACTCTAACAGGCAATCATGGAGAGTTTAATGAAGGGAATATCTACCCAAGTAGGCAGGGTTAGAGCAAACCATAAGAGATCTTATCATCTGTAGGAAAGAAAGGTTCAAGGGTAAAATATCATTTAATGCAGAGAAAGAACTGGAGCCAGGGTCATAGAAAAGACAACAGGTAAGAGTTTAGATTTCTGCAGAGAAATGAAGCCACTGGCCACCCTCACCATATATCTGCCCTCACATCTCTGCCAGTGACTCCCATCAGCCACCCTCACCATATATCTGCCCTCACATCTCTCCCAGTGACTCCCATCAGCCACACACACTGGGTCTAGCATTCTAGGAAACTTGTTGATTGAGTCCATAAATTCAACCTCCTAGAATTTTCATCCGGATGGAGAAAAATATAGAATGGATCTGGTTGGGGAAATAAAAAGAATAAAAAGTATTCCCCATGAGAGGAACAATATTTTACCACTCTCACTCTTCACTTCATCCTTCCGGTTTCTCAATTCTGTCCCTGGTGTGGTAGAGAGAAATAAGGGATTTGGAAATTTGGAATGAATAACTGAGGGGTCTTTTTTGTTGTTGTCTTGTTTTTCTGTTATTTTGTTTTTTGCATTTTTCCCCCCTATGGATTGAGCTTGCCCACAGAGACCATGTGTTTTCTATTTGTTCTGCTGGTTTCTAAGCCTCACTGACCTGTACTGGTACTACCCTTCACAGCCTGCCTCTCTCCCTTGATCTGCATTAGAGCGCCCATTTTGTTTTTATGCTAATCTGTGTCTTCCTCCCTGGTTCTATCCATTATAAAGGCAATATTTTGACCTTGATATTTACTTCTTATTGCATATCTCAACTTGTTCAGAACCTGAGGAGAAAACAGAAATGCTCTGTTTTGAGAGACCCCCCTAGGAAACCTCATCACTCAGCAGTTAGTCCATGTGATACTTCACTGCCAGGAACAGAAAATAATATGGGACAACTCTTTTTTTTTTTTTTTAATATTTTATTTATTTATTTGACAGAGAGCTCACAAGTAGGCAGAGGCAGGCAGAGAGAGGAGGGGAAGCAGGTTCCCCACTGAGCAGAAAGCCTGATGCAGGCCTTGATCCCAAGACCCTGAGATCATGACCTGAGCCGAAGGCAGAGGCTTAACCCACTGAGCCACCCAGGTGCCCAATATGGGACAACTCTTAACACACTTTTTAAAAAGTCAGGGAATGTGGAAATAAGGAAAATGCTGTGGAGCCAGGTGATTGTTACTAGTAAAGCAACTGAAGGCTTATATATTTCTAATTTGCCTCATGTAGTGATTTCTCTATTGGGTTAAGATCACTATATCCTCAAATCCCGTCCTTACCTTGCCCATCACAAAATCATCACTTTTGAAAATCACATTTACTTGTCTTAATTAATCTTCAGTATTGGGGATAGTCCTACTCTTGTTATTTATTGAGGTTTAAGTCACGTATAATACACTGTGCCCGTTTTAAGGGTGTACGTCAATGAATTTTGTAAATGTATACACCCATGTAATAACACCACGATCTGAACACAGCATTTTCCATTACCCCAAATATGTCTTCACTCTTATTTCCAATCAGTACTTCCCACTCTGGGGCTTAGTAACCAGGGAGCGCCTTTCCATCACTATAGATTGATTTTACCTATTTTATAATTTCATATAAATGAAGTTACATGATTTTTTGTTATCATCAACAAAATATTTTTAATATTCATTCATATTCATGTATTAGTAGTTTGAATGATGTTATTGCTAAGAAGTACTTACTTTTAAGAAACTCATTATAATTTATTCTCTTACTGTGGACATTTGTGTTATTTCCAGTTTTTTTATAATCATTATGGATAACATTTTATGATCTTTTATGTACAAATTATTTTTCAGACATAGATTTTTCATTTCATTTTGATAAATGCCTGAAGTGGAATTGCATTATCATATAATAAGGGTAGATATAACTTTATAGAAACTGACAAGCAGTTTGCCAATGTAATTTCACCATTTTACTATCCCACCAGCAGTGTGCGAGAGTTCTGGTGGCTTCACAAACTCTCTGATATTTGATGTTGGTAATGGTTATAATTAAAGTCCTATTAATTGTTGGTTACTGCTATCTCATTCACTCCTTTTTTTAAATAATATTTAAGAAACTGTTCATATATATTAATGCAACACACTTTCTAAGTTAATTTTTATTTGCTACCAATGAGTTGATGGTATCCTGATGATTTATGCAAATAAATTACTGTGTGTGAATTAATGTTTCATTTCAATTATGGTAATTTTCAAAATTAAGCCCATCTTCTCATATTTCTTGATGTTAAACAATCATTATTCCTGCTAAATAAGACTTACCACTTATTTAGCACTTACTATGTCTCAGAACTCTTCTAAGTGAACACATATTAACTAATTATGAAAACAAACTGAGTCATGAAGAAGTTAAGAAAATTGGCTAAAATTTTTCAACCGGAAGTGTTAGAGCTAAGATTCTCAGTCAGTCTAGTTTAAAAACCCAATCCTACACACATATGGTCTTTTTATTTTTAGTTTTTTTTTTTTTTTTAAGTCCTCTTTATATGTTTGCCAAACTTTAAGTTGCATAAGTGAGGACAAGGAGAAGAAGAGTAAAAATGGAAGGAAGAGGCAAGGAGGAATACATACAAATGAGGAAAAATAAGATTTAAGTGAGAAGCAGCTGATTTCCTTTTTACCATATACACATTTAAAATATCTTCAGGAATAAATCTTACACCAAATCATGTGTACTCTGAATTAAAATGGACTTTCTTTTTGGGGAAATACAAATGGCTTAATGTTATTTTAAACCACCAGAGTCATAAAAATAACAAATCTTAATATAAAAAATTAAACAAATAAATATTTACAGATAAGATCAAATTTATAATCTTTTCCCAGTGTACCCTTAAATTAAAAAAAATACTACTTAAACACAAGTATAGTGAAGAACACAAGTTCTGTCATTAAATAGTCAATGTTTCTGCTTCTCAATAAACTTTTTTTAAAAGATCTTATTTATTTATTTGATAGACAGAGAGAGAGCAAGTGAGCACAAGCAGGCAAAACTGCAAAGGGAAAGGGAAAATCAGATTCCCCACTGAGCAGGAAGTTTGATGTGGGGCTCAAACCCAGGGCTCTGGGATCTTGACCTCAACTGAAGGCAGATTCTTAACAAACTGAGTAGTCACCTATGTGATTCTAAACTTTTTTTTTTTTTTTTAACTAGGTAATTTATAAAAAAAAAAAAAAAACCACAGATTTGATGAGTATTGACATTTCAAAAAAATTGCACGAGAATGGAAGAAAGAGCTATCTAAAGAAAATCTCTCCATATAGAAACATGATATGTGATGAATATGTTCCCTTAATATTTATGATTTTATAATAATTATAAACATGTGCATACCTTGTTATTATTGTCTCATAGAAGGGCCATTCTAGAATTTAAGCAAAATAGAAAATGTATTGACACTTTAAATAAAAAGCCAAAGGGGGAAGTGTCAGATATCTGTGAATAAAGACTAAAAGGATTTTGGGATATAAATCCAAGTTCCTCTCTGGAGAGTTAAATAAATTTTGGTTTACTTAACCTTTTGCCTTTTGTTCCTGTAGCATTACAGCATCGCCCATGGTTAGCAGGAAGAGGTAGCTGAACTGAATATTGTCACTTCTTGGACACTAGGAGCTCTTTACAGCCAACAGTTCACATAAGTTGCTTAAATTTCCATTTCTACAATGGTTCTGCTATTAAGGTTGGATAAAGGGACATGAAATTGTCCTTTAAAAAATTTAGCTCTTAGGATCTACCAACAATGATCTGAACCATAATTGACCAAAAGTCTACAAAGTTGAGAGTGGCTTTATGCCATCAACATCAATGTTCATCATAGCATTTTCCCATTATTCTAGTATTTCCCATTATTCTAACCCTGAGACAAATCCTTCACACTAAATTTTGTCTCCTCACTTCTCTCCTCCTCTGATTTCATACACACACGACCAGGAAAAGAAGAAGGTAATCCTGTTGGCAACAATTGCTTTATCTGGAAATGGGAAATTAAAACGATTAAAAATTTTTGGCCTACATTTTCTACTTACTAAAAATCCCAGACGTTCTGCTGAATACTTTATGCCCGTTAGTTGCTCTTCCCAGTAACCACTTCCATGGAGAAGAAATTGAAGTTCTGAATAAGCAAGTTCATCTTTGAAGATCATACAGATGATCAGTAGCAGAGGTAGAATCAGAATCCAAGGAGCACCTGGGTGGCTCAGTGGGTTAATGCCTCCGCCTTCTGCTCAGGTCATGATCCCAGAGTCCAGGGATCGAGCCCCACATTGGGTTCTCTACTCGGTGGGGAGCCTGCTCCCCCATCTGCTCCCCTCTCTCTCTGCCTGCCTCTCTGCCTGCTTGTGATCTCTGTCTGTCAAATAAATAAATAAATAATAAAATCTAAAAAAAAAAAAAAAAAAAAAAAAGAATCCAAATTTCCCTGACCTTAAAGCTTGTAACCACCAAGTTCTGCTTTCAAGGTGGAAGAGGATCCTTACTTATTCATTTGTTGGGTTTATGTAAATATGGACACATTTGATCATACACTCTTTTTATCAAATGATCACAGTAGAGCAATGTGTATATAATATCCTAGAATTTGTATGAAAATGCATATATATCACTGCTACATACGTGTGTATAAGATCTATGATTTAATGGCCCACCCTGTCTTCTAGAGTGGGGTGTATCATTAGTTCATGAGAACTTTGTTAATAAAACTAGGATCCATGCTCCCACAAGGTTCTTTTAGCTTTGGGAATGGGTACAATGCCAGGAGCTCTAAGTCTTACAGTTTTAACTCTACCTCTAAACGTTCTTCTGAATTAATTTTGGGAAATTTATCCTTGCCTAGTTCAGGCTTCTCAGAGTATATTCCACAGTCCTCTTGCATCAAATAATATAAGATTATTTATTAAAAATACAGCCTCTTATGTCCTATCTCCAACCCATAGAGTAAGTATCTCTAAGCAAACATAATGAATCTATTTATATGAGGTAAGTGTTCCCAGTAGTAACTACATGTAGGCAACAGCATAGGTAAATCTCAAGGCATTAACTATCCTAAGCAAAAAAAAACAAAAACAAAAACAAAAACAAACAAACAAACAAAAAAAACCCTCAATTCAAAAGGCCATGTCCTTGGGGCACCTGGATAGCTAAGTCATTAAGCTTCTGCCTTGGACCTTGATCATGATCCCAGGGTCCTGGGATTCAGCCCTGCATTGGGTTTCCTGCTCAGCAGGAAGCCTGCTTCTCCCTCTCCCACTCCCTCTGCTTGTGTTTCCTCTCTTGCTGTGTCTCTGTCAAATAAATAAATAAAATATTAAAAAAAAACAAAAACAAAAAGACCATGCCCTATATGATTCCATTTATATGACATGTAGGAAAAGACAAAATGATAGAGACAGAAAACAGATCAGTGTGTGCTAGGGACTGAGGGTGTGGGGGAGAGATTTATTACAAGGGAGCATGAGAGAACACTGGTAGAATAAGGGAGCTTTCGAACTATTCTGCATCTTGAATGAGCTAGTGGTTACATGACTATATGCATCTGTGAAAATTCACAGAACTGTAAACACAAGAAGTCAACTTCACAGCATGTAAAATATATCTCAATTTAAAAAATAAATTTAACTACTAGAATGTTTCTATTCTCTCTTAAAACTTCTGAAATTAATGCTGCTGCTGTGTTCCTTGACTCAAAGATAATATAAATTATTGTATTTTATTTAAGCTGTGTTAACTCTACAAAGTGGCTTTCTTTTTTATATTTAATGATTTGTCTTATTTCATGCTTTTACCTTATCTGATAACAAAATTGTGATTCATATTTTAGTTCTGCTTAGACTTGCCTCCTATCACTGTGTCTATCACTTTATACACAACTTTACAGAATTACTTATTTTTGTGCAAGTCTTAGTATTTGGCATTTGGTTGGGAATATTTACATACCCAATATCCAATTCTTTTTTTTTTTTTTTTTTTTTTTTTTTAAAGATTTTATTAATTTATTTGACAGAGAGAAAGATCACAAGTAGGCGGAGAGTCAGGCAGAGAGAGAGGAGGAAGCAGGCTCCCGCTGAGCAGAGAGCCCGATGCGGGGCTCGATCCCAGGACCCTGAGATCATGACCCGAGCCGAAGGCAGCGGCTTAATCCACTGAGCCACCCAGGCGCCCCCAATATCCAATTCTTATTCTTTTCATAGGTAAGCTTAATATCTTTCCCACACTGATTGTTACAAGATTAAAAAATATGGAATCCTATTTCTTCTTTGTGGCATATTGAAGTGAGAAAATGATGAATATACTACTGTAGGGCTTTCTCCACTACTAAAATATCCTACAGTTTTTTCCTAGCAGTTAAAAATACAGACAAAACTCTTCATGCTGCAGAAATTGCCCATGCCCATTTGACTGTCTTCTTAAATACATTTGACAGTGTTGATGATCTGTGAGAGATGTAGCTGCAGCTGTAGCTTCAGAGATTTCTGAAAATAATACCCTGATAGTAAGGAAAGGCCCATATTTAGTTATGTAGTCTCCAAACATGCATTTCATTTTGTGCATGTGGAAGGATCCATATGCTTCAATGAATGTAATGATGAATTATAAACCACCCATGAAAACAAGCACGAGTGAGGAGGCATGAGGAACAGCGTAGTTAAAACAAATCAAAGTGCAAGGCTGACATAAATTGAACCAACTGTGCTTTTGTTTTCTATACCCTTTATATTTGATTTTTCATGGGAGTCTATATTTCAGGACCCCATTGTTTTGTGTGTGTGTATGTGTGTGTTCTATTTTTGACTTGGTTTTTATAACAGCATGGATGGTTTGTGCCATTATTCTAAGTATTCTAATTAATCCTATATTGTGCTTTTTCTAGAATTTATATATTTCATACAACTTAAAAGCTACTGGTTTTTAAATGTGTGATATATAATTATTTTCATTGCATTGTGGGATTTTTCTCTGATGTGAAGTTACAAAGAAATTAAGGCTTGAAAGACTGCCTTTGAATCTCCGATAATGAATTAGTTAACACTATTCTCTTGAAGCTATGGTTAGGATATAGAATTTTGCCAATTCATTATGTATACATGTTGTTATACAAATAGTTAATAAGCAAGGTTTACATGACATTTGCATGGATTTGAGATTTATTTACTTAACAGTGGTAGAATTCCTAAAGTCCAAGGACCATAACAATAAGAAGTTAAGGTGCAGAGCACAGGAAACATGTCACACACACAAGAAAAGATATATTGACTTATTCCATTGTATTTTACTATTTATGCCTTCTTCTCTTTAGTACTCTGAGTACATTATAGCTCATAATACCGCTTGTAAATATTGTCTAGAACAAATTCAGTAATTAAATTGACAGTGGGGAAAATTCCATCTGAAAAAATAATGCTGTTCTTATGAATATCTTTTATCACACTACCTATTTCATAAATCATCACTGCATCTAAAACTAATAAACTATCTATTCTAGTCATTTCTAGTCCAAATATATCAAATACATGCCATTACTGAATAGAATAAGTTAAAAAGAAAAGGGGCATTAAGGGTAAAATATGATATTTATAAAATATTAATATCTGGGAAAACAAAAAATAGATTGGAAAGGTTTAATGGATCTGTATAGTCAACACATAGGGAAACATCTAGAGAGCTAACCCTGCCTTATGTAATCTTAGTAACTGTTCTAACATTATGTCTGACAAATGATAGTGCTAAAGTTAGATTTTCTCATTGTTGGATGTTGACTGAAGGCTGTATATATATGTAAAGCAATATACCATTAAAATAGCATAAGCAGGGTGCCTGCGTGTCTCAGTCAGTTAAGTGACGAACCTTTGATTTTGGCTCAGGTCATGATCTCAGGGTTGCGAGATCAAGCCACACATCCAACTCTGCTCTAACCACGGAGTCTGCTTGAAATTCTCCCCCTCTGCCCCTCCCTCTGCTCTCTTTCTCTAAAAATAAATAAATAAATCTTTAAAAAAAAAAAGACAGCATAAGCAAAATATCCAGTCATATAAAATGTTTTTAGCAATAGTTGTAATGACATAGGGAGAGCTACTTAAAATACAGAGAAGCTATTTTTTCACGTTTCATAACCTAAGGCTTGAACGAAGTCTTTATGTGATGGTTTTGCTTTCTAAGAGCCTCATTTAACTTTTTTTTTTTTTTTTTTTAAATAATGCCCTTAAAAATTCTCATTTCAAATGTATAGCCATTTTCTATCACTATTTGATTGGTAGTATCAACTTTCATTTAAATATATGTGGAAATACAGATTGGTCCATCAAATAAATAGTGTCTCTTCTTTGCTGAACTTGACCATGACATCAACATGTTTGTTAAGCAGCAAGCACCTTTGTCATGCTTAAGGGAAAACATGCATAAAATGATTACAAAATAATGATCCATTTATTTCGAATTCTTTGAAACCCTTGAAATATAAGACAATATACTAATTCTTAAGATATCAATGTGTTTCTATAGGTAAAAGTCATTTCCTATTTTGAAAAAGTGTTAATATGCTCTATAGCATTGCTATTACTCAATAAGATAAAACCTATTTTTTTTAAATGATATGGGCAAACATACCTTCATGTGGTTGTCAAAACATACTGTGAATGTAACAGCTTGTTGTTTTTTTATAGTACTTTACTTTTTAATCAAATCATTTTCATTTTCATCTTGCTCTATACGGTGGTACATAGACAGACATGAGACAGCAGCTGTGATCAGAAAGATCCTTAATGACGACACGAGTTCTTGTTAACAGTTTAGTCTTTCCCAAACCCAATCATTTAATGTATTACCTGGCCTATCTTAAAACCATGGACAGAAAAATCAAAACTCTGGAAAGTGTGGAGATCACTGACAGCCATAGAATATCTGTTTATTTCCAAAAACGATCCTCAATTTTTAGACCTGTATGTCGCTCAGCAAGTGTTAAAGAACCAGACCACACATGGTATAAAAAGAGCTTCCCAGGACTCTACAATGAATCTGCAAAGCCTGACAAAATGTGACAGGTAAGAACTAAATAGAACTCTGTGAGGTAGAAAATCCCTTGCAGCCTTTCTTTAATGGAAAAAAAAAAAAAAAAAAAAAAAAGAGTTGGAAGAAAGATGTGTGTGAGTGTATGTGCATTGGGCAAAATTTCCAGAATAGACAATACGAGGCTTGCCACTGTGTGCAGTCTTTGACATGATAGGAAGTATGATCCCAACACTCTCAGTGCAGCTTACTCCTGCTCAGTTCTGCCTTCTTATGGTTCATCAAAGTTCTTATTGCATAATCATTCAGACACAGGAGAAAGTGCCATTTTATCTTTTTACCACATCTCAGAACCACTATATGTAAATGGTTGCTTGTTTTCGTCTTCAAGCTCTCCTCCCAGGCATAGAGAAATCATTTTAAAATAATAACACGATGTGCCTGGTTGGTTCAGCCCATCAAGCATCTGACTCTTGATTTGGCTCAGGTCGTGATCTCATTGGTCATGGGATTGAGCTCTACCTCCGGCTGTGTGCTCAGCAGGGAGTCTGCTTGAAGATTCTCTCCATCTGTCCCTCCTTCACTTGGTGCGCACATGCGTATTCCCTCTCTCTCAAATAAATAAGTAAATCTTTTAAAATATAAAATAATAACATGAAGAACAATATAAAATGAAAACAAAAAGGAATTCTGTTAAGCTCTTTACAGACACCACCATATTCATTTCTTTATAATAATTTTATCAGGTAATTGCATTAGTCCCATTTCACAGACTCAGAACCTAAGACTGACAATCCTTAGCTAATTTCATATAGATACATATTAGTGAATGGTGAATCTAGAAATTATGGAATTCAAGAAAATATAATATAGGGGACATAGAATTTTTATCATTCTTACTTTGATGTAAAATTAATGACATCAACAGACATGCTGTGATAACTTTTAGAAGCAGGTTCAGAGTTGCAAAATCTTTTTTATGCACGTTAGTCTAGATTTCCTCTTATCTCAAATATTTCAAGACTTTCTCACTCTTTGATTATAAGTAATAATGCAATAATCACATTGATCTATTTAAGATTCTATTTATGTCTCCATTAGAACTCCTTTTCTCACAAAGTTCACTATTTCTAGAAAATGCTATGGAAAATGCTCTTTTGTTTTTGTATACACTATTTCTCATGTTATATCACCATATTGCCTTTTTGCTTAAAATTCTTTGAAGTTTCAGTGCCTGCCAAATCACATACTCAGGTTAGTAAGAGCCAATGTCCACACTAGAAGTATTAATCTCCTGAGAGTTCCATTCTTTAAGTATCAATGCATTTCTCAGTTCTATTAGAATGTATGAGGTCTCTTCTCCTTCACCTGAAACTCAGCCTGTATACCTTTTATACATAGTTTCATGACTCTTCCATACCGTATGATAAATTACAAATATATACAATGATATCCCATTGGCAAGCTGAAATAATAAGTTTTAATGTGGTATCATCAAAATCTCTGTGTATATATGTGTGCATATATGTATATATTTATATATCAATATGTCTGTATTCCTAAAATGAATCATAATTTCAGGAGAAATGTCTCACATTTCAGCATGAAAAATTATCTTCAATCTCATGAAAGCAGTTTTTACTCCTACAGGCCATAACTTTATACAATAACTCCATTTCAGAAGAGAACATTTTCTTTATATTTGCATAGATAAAAAGCACATTTAATGGCCTTACAAAGAGAAAAATTATCAAAGGTGATTTCAAGCCTTCATATCTTGAAAACAGAAAAAGGCTTACAACGTTAACAGCAATATTAAATTTTTTTTCTGTCTCCTTTAGGTAAAGAAGTGAATTGTGCTAATGCTGATATTTATCAGAAAATAATGGGTCTCTGCTTTTCTAAAGTATGAAAGTTAAGGAAACAAAAATATGTATTAGAATCAAGATGTCAAGTAGAATAAGTACTTTTATCTTAAATATACACTTGCATTTCCCTCAGCATAGATAAACTTGCAATTGACAAAGTCTTCCAGGATTCTTAAAATGTTACTGATTTTTGTCTCAAAGGTTAGAAAAAACAAAAACAAAAACAAAACTCTATTTTGATGCTTGTGGGAAAGCACTGTTTTGTTGTCTTCTTTGAATAGATAGAAATAAATGCTAGGTTATGTTTTTCTCTATTTAGCAATATCTGGTTTTCTTTTCCTAATCTTCAAATTAAAATACTTCTAACTAAAGAAATGCACAAAATACTTAAGCAAATGTTTCTTGCATTTAATTGAATTCAGGAATTAATGAATTGTACTTAATGTCATGTAAAATTAGTGAATGAAGTACAAGCCAGAAATAGCCCACCGTCCTGAACCAGTCATGGCAAGAGTAAACAAAGTAGTCCCAACCCTGGAGTGAATTTCAATTCCTCAAACTGTGCTGTTGCCCTATCAGGTAGATAGATATTGGGGGAATCAATCACTAAATCTACTACACTGTTTTTATTAAATCTCAAGAAACTTGAAATCTATACATTAGAATATGAAATATTCGACTCTTAGAAAACAGATTGAGATGAATGGTGCCATCTGAATATCAGAGAGATGTTTTGTAATTTAAAACGAGCTCTAAACAATCTTCTACCTTGGGTCTACATAACTATTATAAATCTTATTTTTTTTTTGTTTGTTGTTTATGAATGTCCCAGATAATCCCTTGGTATTCTAATTTCCTGGAAGTCATCAGACACCACTAGCTTTTTAAACTCTATCTCTTTATCTTGTAGCAAAATTCTACTGACCTTGTTTTAGGACAAGATTGGTTACAGATAAATTAATGCAATCTGCTGCCAACTTCATTTTAAGATGACCCTTAAATTTGATGGTCTCTCACATTGTACAATCTTTGCTGCTCACTGATAAAATGCAGCGTTCTTATCAAGAAAAATTTAAATCCAACTGAAATTCAATTGCAAATCTCCTTTACACATTTCTTTTTTTATTCTATTTTAATTCCTTCATACATCTATCCATTATTTTAATGTTTTAAATACTGGCTTTGAATTCATGTTTGTTTAGCTTCTAAAAGCTCCCCATAAACCGAACAGATTTATTGGATATTTTATTAAAAATTGACATTATCTTATTTATTTATGGGTCTTATCATGTGACTAAAATAAGAAATTATTAGGTGGATTGTACCATAATATATCTCAATTTACCTGTATGGTAAGACCTGATATCACACTTGTAACTTATTCTATTTGGAAAAGACTGTCAAAAATCTGAAGATAAATATACTGGGGATAAATTTGGAGAGGGGATAAAAGATTTGGGGATGCTTTAAAAACAAGGAATCTCTTCACTTCAGCAAGAATCCCGATTAAAAATATTCAAAAGACTTAAGAATTTAAGACTTAATTTCTTAATTCAAAAGACTTAAGAATGTGAAAACATAATAACATTTCCTAAGAAGATAACTATTATAAAGAAAAAAACCCATGGTATGTGTGGGACATGGAGGGCTAGGTAGCAGAGAAAATGGTAAATGCCCTACTTGAATATTTCACCAGAAAAAACAACTCTCACTAAAATCCTGGACCCTGGGCCACCCCAAACTGCATATTCTGAGGATTCAAAGAGGCCATGGAGAGCCATCAGTAAGTTCCAGGGTATGAAAAAATAAAGTGGCAATATCTGGAAGTAAACAACCAAAGAATGATCTCTAACAATTTCAAGGTGGCCATATGATGGCACTAGAAAATCTCAAATGGAAATCTTTAACCATACATGAATTTGTCCATCACTGCAAGGTTGAACTGGCCAGTCCACTCACTCAACACGGGTGGGAATTTCTTAACAAAGTTGGTGAAGGTGTCTCTGGAGTTTGCCTCATCTATCATCAGATTAATGTTGGTAAAACTATAAAGGCAATATCTGGACAAGAGCCCAAACAAGCCTCAAGGTTTTTTGAAGACTTTTAAAGAGATTTCATACAACTGCAGTCCACAGTGGCTTTAAATATGGTGTGGCTAATACTTTTAACTCATTATGGGTTGAACCTCTTTCTTGCTAGAAGTCTCTGGCACAGGTAGTTTGAGAAATTTTTTGATTTTATGTGAAAAATTCTAACCTAACCCTCCATCAACAGGAGCCCACACTGTAGAGCTTCACTAAGACTTGAGATTAACTCAGAAACTTCCTCATCTATGTGCCCCTCAATCCAGGAAAGGCAACAAACAAACAAACAAACAAAAATAGAAATCTAAACTAAAATAAGTGAAGTATCAGATAACTTCAAACCTCTTCTGGAAAACAAAACCTATGAGAAAGACTGCCTTCAGTCTTCAGACTGCCTCACTGAAGGAGTCTCACCAGGTGGTATTAATAACTATCAAAAGAATGAAGTCACAAGGTGCTGATTCTCAGCTCCAAGTCTTTTAATTAAAGAGGTATAAGTGATCCTTGGATCACTGGATACTCTTTCAGCCATTAAATGCAAGTTCATAATTCTTAGAAATCTCCTAGAATGTGGTGTGTGGCGGGGGGAGGGGGTGGGTGTGTGTGAAAGGGGACAGAAGACCTTACGATCAAGTATACAACTTTGTGAATTGCAGACTCTGTCCAAGACCCAAAAAGCAAATTGCATAGGATTGAAACTATAGATGACCATATCCTTTTGTTTGTTTGTTTTCTTAGATATTTTATTTTCTGTGTGATTGTTTAAGATTTTGTATTGCTATTGCTATCATACCCATAATGTCCATATACTAAATATTGATATTTACTTCTTCACACATGAAATATCTGGTTAAATTATCCATTTATCTGTTCAAAATGTACAGTCAAGAAAACTTTTAGGTTTGTATGCTTTCCCTGGTGGGTGTCACACAGCTCCCATTATTACCATCTGCTTGTAATGAAACAGTTTCATAGGTAAATGCAGTTGTTTTTATATGGCAAACATTGTGAGAGATAAGACAATCAAAAGCCTAAAATCTTTCTTCATATTACATGTAGAAATAAATGTTACTATGATCAGAAATACAACCTGTGTGAGCCATTTTTAGAAGATATCAAGTGTCATCATTCAGAAGCATCATCATTTTTAGAAACCTCACATGAAATTTCAGTGTGGATTTTAGATTCAAAACTATTACTACTAAATGATTTCTCTACTCATAACTATCATTGCTTCACATCTAACTATACTTGTAAATTGGTGTGGAAGCAATATAATAAAACACAACAACTTCAGAGTGTTATTTTGCCTAAAATTATTGGGTGACCATCGAAGACTGTTTTTGGATTTGAGACACAAGGACCTTTTGGGAATATCTGGTTTTGAAAATCTACCTGAAACTCCTAATACAAGAGACCTACTGATACGTGGGACTGACATAAACTTCTATAGCAAAGCCATAAAGAAGTCAACTGAGATTTGAACCTGTCATAGAAGCTAAGGTAAAATTTGCACTTTGAACTTAGTGTCTGCTCAACAACAACAAAAAAACCTCAATAATCCCCGGAGGATTGTAACAAGATTTAGTAGTACATGAAATAACAATAATGTTTTACAGGAAGAAATGCAAAATTACTCCACATCAAAAAACAAACAGAAATACTAACCAAGTCGCAAGAGAAAATACAATCAGATGCTGACACTGAGATGATGCTTTAAAGATGGAAGCCTTTAGGGATGCCTGGGTGGCTCAGTTGGTTAAGCAGCTGCCTTCGGCTCAGGTCATGATCCCAGCGTCCTGGGATCAAGTCCCACATCGGGCTCCTTGCTCAGCAGGGAGCCTGCTTCTCCCTCTGCCTCTGCCTGACATTCTGTCTGCCTGTGCTCGCTCTCCCGCCCCCCTGATAAATAAATAAGATCTTTAAAAATAAATAAATAAATAAATAAATAAAGATGGAAGCCTTTAAAAATGTTCTTTAACTATGATAACTCCAAGACGAAGTCAAATATACTGGAGAAAAACATAAAAAGTTAAGTTCAGAGAAATATAAACCATAAAAAGAAAACATGAGTATTTTTAAAACAAATACTATAATATATGAAGTAAATTTTCACTGGTTGAGCTCAATAGGAGAATATATGTGATAGAAGAGTGAATGATGTTAAAGGCAGATCAATAAATATTATCCAATATAAAGATAGACAAGAAACTAAAAGAAAAGAGACAAAGTTTCAAGGACATATGAGAAAATATCAGAGAGTTTCACTAAACAGGTCATAGGAGTTTGGAGAAAAGAGGAAAAAGACTGAAGAAGAAAAACTATTTAAAGCATTAATATTCCAAGTGTTTTTTGATTTGTTGAAAGATAAATTTTTAAAGTTGCTCAGTGACCACAAAATTGATAATTTTTTAAAAAGCCATGTTACATAGAAGGGAACAACATTTTTAATTACCACAAATTCATTTTCAAAACCATGGAGGCCACATGCAGAAAAATGAAATTGGACCATTCCCTTACACCACACACAAAAATAGACTCAAAATGGATGAAGGACCTCAATGTACGAAAGGAATCCATCAAAATCCTTGAGGAGAACACGGGCAGCAACCTCTTCGACCTCTGCCGCAGCAACATCTTCCTAGGAACAACGCAAAAGGCAAGGGAAGCAAGGGAAAAAATGAACTACTGGGATTTCATCAAGATCAAAAGCTTTTGCACAGCAAAGGAAACAGTTAACAAAATCAAAAGACAACTGACAGAATGGGAGAAGATATTTGCAAACGACATATCAGATAAAGGACTAGTGTCCAGAATCTATAAAGAACTTAGCAAACTCAACACCCAAAGAACAAATAATCCAATCAAGAAATGGGCAGAAGACATGAACAGACATTTCTGCAAAGAAGACATCCAGATGGCGAACAGACACATGAAAAAGTGCTCCATATCACTCGGCATCAGGGAAATACAAATCAAAACCACAATGAGATATCACCTCACACCAGTCAGAATGGCTAAAATCAACAAGTCAGGAAATGACAGATGCTGGCGAGGATGCGGAGAAAGGGGAACCCTCCTACACTGTTGGTGGGAATGCAAGCTGGTGCAGCCACTCTGGAAAACAGCATGGAGGTTCCTCAAAATGTTGAAAATAGAACTGCCCTATGACCCAGCAATTGCACTATTGGGTATTTACCCTAAAGATACAAATGTAGTGATCCAAAGGGACACATGCACCCGAATGTTTATAGCAGCAATGTCCACAATAGCCAAACTATGGAAATAACCTAGATGTCCATCAACAGATGAATGGATCAAGAAGATGTGGTATATATACACAATGGAATACTATGCAGCCATCAAAAGAAATGAAATCTTGCCATTTGCAACAACGTGGATGGAACTAGAGCGTATCATGCTTAGCGAAATAAGTCAAGCAGAGAAAGACAACTATCATATGATCTCCCTGATATGAGGAAGTGGTGATGCAACATGGAGGCTTAAGTGGGTAGAAGAATAAATGAAACAAGATGGGATTGGGAGGGAGACAAACCATAAGTGACTCTTAATCTCACAAAACAAACTGAGGGTTGCCGGGGGGAGGGGGTTGGGGAGAAGGGGGTGGGATTATGGACATTGGGGAGGGTATGTGATTTGGTGAGTGCTGTGAAGTGTGTAAACCTGGTGATTCACAGACTTGGGGATAAAAATATATGTATATAAAAAATATATGTTTATAAAAAATAAAAAATTAAAAAAAAAAAAGTTGCTCAGTGACCACAAAATTGATAATTTTTTAAAAAGCCATGTTACATAGAAGGGAACAACATTTTTAATTACCACAAATTCATTTTCAAAACCATGAAGGCCAGAAAATAATGGAACAACATCTTCCGAGTATAGACAGAAATGAACTATATGTCAAGAACTCTATATTCAGTGGTATACTCTTTAGGAATCAAAATGAAATAAAAATATCTCAAAGAAAGGAAACTAAAGAGAAAAAGTGATCAATACTAGAACTGCTCTACAAGAAACATTAAAAGTGAATCTGTAGATTGAAAGGAGAGGACACGAGAAAGAAACATGGATGATAAAGAATGGGAAAACATCAGTAGAAATAGCAGAGATCTGTGCTACTGCAAAATGTATTATATTATTATAGATCTTCTGGCTTTTTTGTAAAGTGGTCAAATATAAACTTAAAGTAGACTGTGTAAACTTAGATTTGTATTTTAAAATCCTTAATGCAACCCCAGAAATAAAATAATAAATGGCATGGCTGAAAATCAGTTGGTAAACGCAGATTAGTGCACGTGTGTGTTTGACATAGATGCACACATATGTATATATAAAATATATGTTTATATATATTCCAATAATTTTTAAAAGGCAGCAAAGGGGAACAGAGGAACAACAGCAACAAAAATAATAACCAGCAACAACAATGACAAAACAGAGGTGAAAACAAAAATAAAATGATATACCCAAATCTAACCAATTAGTTTATATTGGTTAGTAAATTTAACCAAATTATCCTATTAGGCTATTAATGTTAATAGCCTAGTTAGCCCAATTAAAATGCAGATGTTGATTGATTTGATTTTTAAGAAGCATGATTCATGTATATTTTGAGTGCAATAAATGCATTTTAAAGACATAGGTAAGTAGAAGCCAAGTAGATATAAATAATGGCCCATAAAAGAAGTCAGTTTAAGAAGGTTAGAGTATAAAATTTAATATTGGATTAAATAAATTTCAAGATAAAAAATATTACTAGTAAGTGAAATAGATACTCTATAATGATGAAAAAGACAAGTCATCAGTAAAATATAATACTATGTCAAATAATCTAGCTTCAAAATATATAAAAGAATAGATATTTCCATATTTTAAGAGATTTTAATACATCTCAGCAATTCTAAAATTGTTGGACCTCCTCCCCCCAAAAATAAGTAACAAAAAGGAGCACTCTCTTCTATTTCAAAAGGACGAAATAGATTAAAAGAAAAGTTATAGTTACAAAGTAGACCATATACTGAACTATAAAATATTGCAATAAATCTAATGAATCAAATTCATACAAAGTATCCTTTGACCACATCAGAACTGAAGTGGGAAGCATTAAAAATAAAGTATCTAGATAAATAACTCTAAATATGAAAATTAAAAATATGTACTTTATTTATGGATGAAAGATGAAATCACAAGGGAAACTAGAAAAATTTTGAAATAAATGACAGAACATTACAACATATATTAAGGTGCATATATCAAAATCATATAAATTTTGTGAACTCAGTTTCCACATTAACCAATAAAAAAGCAAAATAATTCCAAAATGAGTAAAAGGCACAAAATATAAAGATAAGAGCAGAAATCTGTGATTTTAAACACAGAAAGACAACAGAGAAAATTAAAATCAAAACCAGTGCTTTGAAGTTTGGGTAACATCTAGCTAAACCAATGGGGGAAAAAAAATGAGAGTGAAAGAACAGAAATCACCATTCTCAGGAATGAAAAAATTTATTACAGATTATGTTGACATTAAAGGATTAGCAAAAAAACACAATGAAGAAATAAATATATGCCAACAAATGTAACAATTTAGATGAGGTGGACAAGTATCTGCAAGTATATAATTTACATAATTGATATTAAATATTTTGCTTAAATTTTTTATTTAAATTCTGGTTAGTTAACATAGAGCATAATATTGGTTTCAGAAGTAGAATTTAGTGATTCATCGCTTATGTAGAGCAACTAATGCTCCTCACAAGTGTCCTCTTTAATCCCCATCACCCATTTAGCCCATCCAGGAACCCTCAGTTTGTTCTCTATAGTTAAGAATCTCTTATGGTTTGCCTCCCTGATTTTTTCTCACTTCCTTTGTGTTCATCGGTCTTATTTCTTAAATTCCACATATGAATGGAATCATATGGTGTTCATCTTTCTCTGACTGGCTGCACTTAGTGTAATATGTTCTAGTTCTATCCACATCATTGCAAAAGGCAAGATTCTATTCTTTTTGATGTTTGAGTAATATATAAATATATATACATATACACATACATATACTACAACTTCTTTATCCATTCATCATTCGATGTACATTTGCATAATTTAGCTATTGTTGATAGTGCTGCTATAAACATCAAGGTGCATGTGCCCCTTTGAATCAGTATTTTTGTACCTTTTGTGTAAATACCTAGTAGTGCAATTGTTGGGACATAGGATAGTTCTAACCATCCAGGAGTCCCTGATATTAATTCTTAATAAGAGAAAGTAGGTTACTAAAACTTGCTTAAGCTTATTAATTGCTTTTCAAAAGCCAATTGCAGATCCAAATATTAATGACAATTTTGAAATGTTACACCAGGAAAAAATAACACCATATTACCACAGTTTTTTTTTTTTTTTTTTTTTCAGAAACTAAAAGACGAGATATTACAGCCCAACTATTTTTTTTTTTTTCCTTTTGGAGGTTAGCATTACCCTAATACCAGGAAATGACAAAGATACTGAAAAGATGGAGGAGGAAGAGAAAGAAGGAGAGAAAGAGAGACAGAGACAGAGAGAGTTTGAGCAAGTAAGAAGGTGGGGGTTGGGGAAGACAGATTATGGATCAGTATGTCTAATAGATGGAAGGTCCTTTTAAAAAATGAAAAACTGAGGAGCACCTGGATGGCTCACTGGATTAAAGCCTCTGCCTTCAGCTCAGGTCATGATCTCAGGGTCCTGGGATCCAGGCCCCCATCGGGCTCTCTGCTTAGCAGGGAGCCTGCTTCCTCCTCTCCCTCTGCTCTCTGCCTATTTGTTATCTCTCTCTCCCTGTCAAATAAACAAATAAAATCTTTTTAAAAAATCAAAAATTGAATAACTGAATTTAATATATAGATAAAATGTTAAGGAATATAGTCCATAATATTTCAATAACATTATATGGTGACAGACGGTGACTATACTTATCAAGGAGAATACTGAGTAACATATACAAGTGTCAAATCAATATGTTGTACACCTGAAACTAATACTGTATGTTAATTATACTTCAAAAAAATGAATACTACATCAGTATCAAGTAACATTTATTCCAGGAATGAAAAGTTGGTCTAACATTTGGAAACCACAATGTAGCATTCACCATATTAACAGAAAGAAGAAAAAAAAAGGATATGTTCCTTTCATATATGTAAAAAAATTTTTTTAGAATATTCAATACTCATTCATGACAAAAATGCTCAATAACCTAGGAATAAGAGAAAACTTTCTCAAATTGTTAAAGGGCATTCATAAACCTCTTCACCTGATATTATATTTTGTGGTGAAAAACCTGAAAATTTTTCTCTTAGAAATTGGGGATAAGGCTCTCTTTCATCATTTTTGTTCAGTATTTTGCTGAAGGTCCTCCCACCCATTTTACAAAGATTATACAAAGAAATAAAAGGCCTAGGGGCGCGTAGGTGGATCAGTCTGTTGAGCCCTTGTCTCTTGATTTTGACGCAGGTCATGATCTCAGGATTCTGGAATGAAGACTCAAGTCAGTCAGTTTCCATGCTCAGTGGGGATCTTCTTGAGGATTTCTCTCCCTCTGCCTCTTCCCCTACCCCATGTCCCCACTCCACTCTCTCTGGAATAAATAGGCAAGGCGAAAGAAAGAAGGAAAGAAAGAAAGAAAGAAAGAAAGAAAGAAAGAAAGAAAGAAAGAAAGAAAGAAAGAAAGAAAGAAAGAAAAGGGAAGGGAAGGAAGGAAGGAAGAAAGAAAAGGCCTACATGGAAGAAAGAAGAAATATTTCCTTCATTACTTATGATATAATTGTTTACAAAATACATCCAGAAAGTCTACAGAAAGTTCTCTCAGAACTACCAGAACTAGGAAATAAATTTATCAAGGTCATATTATTTAAAGTATATGTAAAAAAATCAATATTCCCCTAATACTCTGGATGCTAATTATTTAAAACAATTAAAAATTTTCCATTTATACAAGTCAATAGCATAAATAACTGAAGGCACATATATTTTAAAAAGGTGACCAAAACTTGTGATCTCAAACACAAAATATTGATATTAAATATAATCTGAATCAGTGGGAAGACATGAAATGTTGATAAATTAGAAGGCCTTATTTTTTTCAATGGAAAATCTTCTCAAATTCATTTATGGATTCAATTTTATACCAATCAAAATTTCAACAATATTTTTGGTGGATATTGGCAAACATTATAAATATATAGAGTGCATAGTCTAACCAAAAAAATTTAGAAAAATAAAAATTTAGAGGACTTAATCTGTTCTCAATATTTCTTATAAATCTATACTAATCAAGATGATTTGGTGTTTGCAAAAAGGTAGACTTGTGGTCAGAGGAGAAGAACAAGTATTCCACATATTTACTCCAATTTAATAGGAAAAAATGAAGCTAACAAAGTATGCTGAATCATCCGGATATCCATAGAATAAGATGCAAATACCAAATTTTGCCTCATACCATAGAGAAAAATAGACTCAAAATATATCCTTGACCTAAATGAAAAACCTGAAAGCATAAAATTTTTAGAAGGAAGTCGAAAGAACTTCTTTCCTTAAGATTGGTTTATGTATTTTCAGAGAAAGAGAGTGAGCAAGGAGGGTGGACAGAGGAGAGGGAGAGAAAATCCCAAGGAGACACCCCTTGAGCAAGTAGCATGATGCTGGTCTCCATCCCATGACTCTGAGATCATGACCTGAGCAGAAAGCAAGAGTCAGAGGCTTAACAGACTGAGTCACTCAGGCACCTGCAGAACCTTTCCTATCTTGAGGTCAAGATTTCTTAGAACACAAATTCCTAATCCATAGAAAATAACACAGTGAGAAATTTGATTTCATTAACATTATTAAAATGTTTGCTCCTTGAAAGACACCTTTAAGGAAAGAAAATGACAAGGCAGAGGCTTAAGAAAATACTGAAATCTGTGTGTCAGATAAAGTTTTGTACCCAGAAATATTTATAAAAAACACAACCCAGAACCAGGATAGCAACATCAGAAAGAACAAAACACAATGTCACAATAGGCAGAACATTTGAATAGGTGCTTCACCAGACATATGAATAGGAAATGACCACATGAAAATATGCTTCACACTATTAGTCTTTAGAAAAATATCAAGTGATACATTTTCTTGTAAAAACAAAACAAAACAAAACAAAACAAAACAAAAACCCTGAGGCTTTCTAAAATAATTATTGTTCATTTACTATATGACCTGCCAATCCACCCCTACCACTCCCCTCATGAAAAAAATATATCACACATCCTCAAACACAAATGTCCATAGCAGCTCTGTATGCAATAGCTGCAAAATGAAACCTAAAATGTCCATCTACATGTGAATAGCTAAATCCCAAATTGTGACGCTTTGAGAAAATGGATAAACTTCAACAATAAAATAGAAGGAATTTTTATTTATTTTATTTTATTTTTTAAAAGATTTTATTTATTTGTTTGACAGAGAGAGAGAGCAAGTAGGCAGCGGGGCAGGCAGAGAGAGAGGGGGAAGCAGGCTCCCCGCTGAGCAGAGAGCCCAGTGTGGGGCTCAACCCAGGACCCAGAGATCATGACCCAAGCCAAAGGGTAAGGCTTAACCCACTGAACCACCCATGTGCCTATAGAAGGAACTTTAAAAACATGAGTTACCATAGATGGGTGTCAAAATCATTAGGCTGAGTCAAATAACTCATACATTAGTATAATGCATACATACATTACATATATGTGTATACATATTGTATTCCATTTATTATAAAGTTAAAAAGAATGCAAGCAACTTAGAAGAAAGCTGGTGAGGGGCGGCTGGGTAACTTTGTTGAACATCTGCCCTTGGCTTGGGTCATGGTCCCAGGGTCCTGAGATCAAGCCCTGCATCAGGCTCTCTTCTTGGCAGGAACCCTGCTTCTCCCTCTCCCAGAACCCCTGCTTGTGTTCCCTCTCTCACAGTCTCTCTCTCTGTCAAATAAATAAATAAATAAATAAATAAAACCTTAAAAAAATAAAAAGAAGAAGAAGAAGAAGAAGAAGAAGAAGAAGAAGAAGAAGAAGAAAGCTGGTGATTAACTACTGCCTGGGGATTGGGATAAACATAGCCTTAGAGTGGTTATCTTGATTATGGTGATGATTTCAGTGATTTATATATACATATATAAATAAAAATCTATATTTAAATACAGATATACATATATAATATATATGTATAAACTGATACATTCATCACTTTATGTATAATTTATTGCAATTCAATTATGTCTCAATAAAGTTTAAAAAAATCAAACAAATTATTGTCCCCTGCCAGAATAATGAATAGGGATTTATTATCTTGCTAAAGTGATGCCTACATTCAGTACAGGCCCTCATAGCACACAGGGTTAAATTTGGCTCATTAATTCTCTCTTTTGGGAGAAGTGATCACTTTAGATAAGTTAATCAAAATGAAGAAAAAAACAAATATGTAGGTCTTGATGTAATTTTTTCCCATTTTATTTTATTTTATTTTCAGTGTTCCAAAATTCATTGTTTATGCACCACACCCAGTGCTCCATGCAATATGCATCCTCCTTAATACGCACCACCAAGCTCACCCAACCCCCCACATCCCTCCCCTCCAAAACCCTCAGTTTGTTTCTCAGAGTCCACAGTCTCTTACGGTTTGTCTCCCACTCTGATTTCCCTTAACTCAAGATTTATCTATTTATTTTCAGAGACAGTGAAAGTGGGGGAAGGGGCAGAGGGAGAGACCCTCAAGCAGACCCCCCTGGTGAGCACAGAGCCCAGTGCTAACCTTGATTTCACAACCCATATTGCATAGAGATCATGACCTGAGCCAAAATTGAGGGTCAGCCACTCAGTCGACTGAGCCACCCAGGTACCCCAGCTACAGTTTCATATAAAGCATTGCATCCTAAAGATTGAAAGGGAATCCTGCACTAAGTTTCCCTTTTAGTTCCCCCTCAAGCCTCTTAATTTCACAATGTACAGGAGATTCTGAAAGGTGGGAAAATCCTACAAGCTGTGGTTCTGAGAAAAACAAGGGAGGTATCAGTAACCCCAAAGCAATAAAAGCCCTTGATGACAAATTTCACTGGAGTTGATTGACACGGTTATAAACACAGACACCCTAGATATTGTTCTCTCTAGACTGAATAAGCTTTAACTGTGGGGAAATTCTCTCTCTTACACCATCATATGCATTTCTGTGGTTTTTAATATTACAAAAATCACCCAGAAGACAAATAAGCAAATCACAAAAATTAGGCACTATGGCAAATATCCCCATTTGGGCTTTTGTAGCTTTTGTGGATTAGGGATGGACGCTGTTCTCTTGGTTTAATTTGGACACTCTGGACTAAAAATTCTGGTCACATTCATTCTCTAAGTATTAGTCTGTGTCAGGGTGTTCAAATGTGTGATTTCCTGTCTTAAATGTTGCTTTGTAATCTCTGTCTAAAAGGCTCTTACAACAAAAAGAATGAGAAAAACCAGACACTCACAGAGAATGAATTACCACCAATGGGACATTGATATGCAGTCTCTACAACTCAGCTCACTACCCGAGATGGCACTGTTTATCCTTCAACTCCTGATGAGAAGGTACCCAGGAGGGGATGGAGAAGCGAGGCCACCTGAGTCAGTATAACTTAGCTGTTTGCACCAGGATATTTTTGTCCAGAAAGTCACAACTGCAAAAGAATAATATTTCGTTGGCTTCAGAAAACTTATACAAACCAATTTTTCTGTGTAAATGATTTTCTCATTTGGACACATGTTGTCTTCTAAAGACAACTGTTTACTTATCTGGACACATAGCTCATCCATAAGGGTAATCATTTTTTTTCCTTCAGTAAGTGTTGGGTTTCTCTCTAAATTGTTAAATGCAATATTTATAAAAGAAAAACTCCAATGCCCCAATTATTTTGTTTGGTAATCTACTTAAAGCCTATTTGCCTCTTACCCCTTCAAAGCCACTGGATGAAAACTCTGGCATGCTTTTTGATCAATTTTAGGTGATAGAATATACTTACAGTTAATTTAAGTTTCAAAATACACTCTCCAACAAATGAGAGTATCCCTCCAATGTATTCCTTATATATTGGTTACTTTGATCAAAGGTGAGATTTCTCACTTACTCCACTTTCAGAAGCTTGAGGTTTCCAACAACACCTAGTGTAGGGAACAGGGACCTTCTCCTTTCCTTGTCCATCTCTTCTACTACTTACTAAAGCTGCTTCATACCATGAGAGAGTTTAAAGATGGTGGTGGTAGATGAGAGGAGAGAAACATCTACCCAAGTCCACCTCTACTCTATCAGACACTTCAGGGTTCCTCACTCTGAAACAGTGTCTCTCCTTATCGGACTTCTCCTGTTTCCCTCCCAGTGAGTCATTTTCTTATAGTTCATCTCACCCCGACCTGCTTATGGTCTTGCCATCTTAGCCTAATGGACAGCCTGAGGCAAGATCCCTTGTAAAATTATAGAGTTTCATAAACTTATCCCTACATTTCAGGTTGCACTTACTAGGTACAATTGATGGAAGGAAGTGCAGCTAATAATCAAGTCAGCAACACCCCCCAAAGCCTGCATTCTTTATCCCTCCTCATTTCTCTACTCAACATGCTACCAAAGGCAGGTAACACAAGTTGGTCTCTTTAGATTCTCTGGGAAAGAGTCCCACATCATCATGTGTTAGCCCATTAATTTCAAGAACACCCAGTTCCAATTTTCTCTGATCTTCTGGAAAGCCCTATCATCCAGTTTGGGTCAGAAGTCACCTTTTCTTCTTGGTGGGGTCAGGGACAGTTGATTTGGAGTTTGGAGGGACTTTCAGAGCATGGCGATAATTTTCTCCAAGGTATACCTTCAGAGACCTACAGTTTTAAAATTCTTTCTTGATCCTTTTTTATAACTTTGATCTAAGTGAGAGAAACAAAATACTTAGCTGTTTCCTTGGAAGTCTGCATTTTGGCCAGTCTCCCAACTCACTTTGGAATCTGATACTTATGCTATTTCAGTCATTCACAGGAAATTTCCAAATTAACATCTTGTCACAAACATCTCAATGTTATGTTCCAGAGAGAAGTGAGGGGTGAGGAGCTTAATGTCATTTGCTATAATAATAATAATAATAATAATAATGAAATGGAGATTTTTCCCCCATACTCAGAGAAAAAAAGCATTTGATGTTAATTGCTGTGCTGTAGAAATACGGATTTTATATTTTAAAAACATATGTTTACTTTCTTCATATTTACAGTAACCATATACTGCACTCACAATCAGGAGGCAAAATGGATTTTTAAGAAAAGAAACTTAAAAGTAGAAAGCAGCATCCTGAATAAACAGTTTCAGGGCTTCTGCCTTTGTTTCTTCTGCTTTCTGCTGGGTTATCACCTCAATTCTCACAATTCCTGCCAACCAGAGATGGGGTGCATGCCTGTGTCATATCTGTGTCATATGAGAAATTGCTACAATATTAAGTTTCTTTTGAAGTATGTTGACCCGAATCTAAAGTAAGAAATGCATATTTTGGTGTCACACTCTGCACTCTTCGGTCCTGTCATGAAAGTTTTAATGCCCTCAGAAGATAGCAGATAGTTTTCTCTTTTTCTTCTTAACCTCATTTCACTCTCTGAAAGTCTAAATATGCCTAACTAACTACATTGGCTAAGGTTGGCATTTTAAAATGCCATCAAATCTTCACAGTGTAAAGGATCGTTCACAGTTTAAGAAAACCCACACACAGGATAGATTTGTTTATAACCAATTAGTAAACTTAGATATCTTACAAAACACAGGATCTTTTCAAGGCAGCACACATCTAGTTAAGATTTCATTCACAGTGACAGGGAAATGCCAGGCTGTTGATGGGTGTGTGTGTGTGTGTGTGTTAGACAAACATCTTCAAAGACATTTATTTTAAAAATCAAATATTAGTGTTATTTTAGTAATGTCCATGATTGAAAATCACCTTGAGATATTTTATGATTAAATATCTGCTAATTTCTCATCAGAAGGACTCCCACTGAGAAAGGGATAGAAATTCAGTATAGTTTAATTGATACAAATTTGAGCAATCAGTACGAGAACAGCTTGCAAACTTATGACATTGGCTTGAATTTAACTGATAAAAGGATGAAGGAAAATGCTAGTTTTCCTATTTTGTTATTTTTCCTCACAAATTAAATATTTTTATTGAACCTCTAAGTAGACTTCTGAACTCATTCCAAATTACAGCTCCATTGTTATATTTTGAAATACATGACACTAATCCCAACAGCTGTTAATTTTCTTATATATTTGTACATTTAGAAATATATATGCAAGTATTTATTTGCTACTTGTACATTGGTCTTATGCTTTTTACTAGACTATTTCCTTGATGATATTCAAATTTGTATCACACTCAGATTTCCCACAATCCTTTGCATTCAATTAATTTGTTTTTCATTTTGGTTTTTTTGGTTGCCCATTTTGAAAATCAGAATCTTAAAAGCAATATTTAAATTTGGTTAAAAATTTTATCCTTAAGAATAATTGAATTTTGAATTTTGTGGAGTTTTTACTTAGTTAACATATGGTGTGATATTAGTTTCAAGTGAAGAATATAGTGATTCAGCACTTCTCTATCACCCAGTGCTCATCACAACAGGTGCACTTCTTAATCCCCATCACCTATTTAACCCCTCCTCATCCTCCCTCCCTCTGATAACCATCAGTTTGTTCTCTGTAGATAAGAGTCTGTTTCTTGGATTGCCTCCCTCTTTCTCTTTTTATACTCAGTCCTCATGAAGATAAATACGTTTGTATTGTAAAAAAAAAAAAAAACCTATGTTGACTATTTATATTTGAGATAAAAATATGTGAATATGTAGTTATACAAACTTGGGGTTAGCAACTTTTTTTTTTCTGTAAAAAAACTAGGCAGTAAAGATTTTAGGCTTTGGGATTATACAGTCTTCGTTGTATCTATTCAATTCTGCCATTTTAACATGAAAACATCCAATGGGCATGGTTGCCTTCCAATAAAACATTAACAAAAGACAAATAAGTTGATTTGGCCCCTGGGTTATAGTTTCCTGACTATTAATCAAACACATTTCTTTAGAAAGAGACAAATTCTAGTATTCAGTTTCTAATGTTAATTTTCCATTTCCTTTATACAATTAAATTGGTGCAAAATCCTTAGCTGAAAGCAAAGGTCTTTTCTGGTCTGTTTTGAATTCTTCTTTTGTTGGCTATTCCTATTTTTTTTTTCCACATTTAGTCTTACAAATGTATGGAATTCCTCATTGGGATGAGTTTGTCTTTATAATATCCTTTGAAAATCCTTGACTATTTTCTTGAGTTCAGTTGCTCAAGTATATTAATTAAATATCAGTGCTGTATCTAAAAGGAACCTTCCTCACAATATTTTCTACAGAGTTCTTTTGACTGATCTGCTTCTCCAGAAAGTCTATATAATTTTATGGTTATGTGATTTTCTTTATCTCTAAACTATAAATCTCTCTATGTTTGAATCATTTTTTCTACGAACTTGGCTCAGGTGATTGACCAAAAAAAAAAAAAAAAAAAAAAAAAAAATAACAAGGAAAGACAGAAGGGAGAAGGGAAAAAAGGAAGGAAAGGGAAAGGAAGAATGGGTGGGAGCAAAGGAAGGAAGGATGAAAACATGCAATTTTGTTGTTTGGCAGAAAAAAAAAAAATGGCTTCCTAAATGAAAGTTGAGACGAAAAGATTCATATGTATTATTTTACTGAGAATTCACGAAAGACTCAAAGTATGTCCAGCAGTGCTACGTTCAGTGGATGTCTTTTGGCTGATTATATGCTTGTTCCCAGTTATTGAATGCTCTCTCTATAAGATAGTTATGTCTCCCACTAAATTTACATGGCCTGCATGGATCCTCTAGGGCAGAAACTTATCCCCTTGACATCAAGTTTGATCTCACACCTTGTTTTGGCCAAGGAAATGCAAGAACAATGGATCTATGTTAGTCTGAAAGAAACTTTAAAATCCTTTTTAGGATTCTACCATAATTTTCCCACTCCATTACAGTAACAATGTGGCATTGTGTAGGGGCTTTTCTTTCAGGTCTAGATTAAAGGAGGTAGACGGAGCAGAATAGAGCAGGGCAAAGCCATTCTGCAGTGGAAGTGGAGCTTGCGTGAGCACTAAATAATCTTTGGTAAACCACTGAGATTTTAAAGTCACTCATTACCACAGCATCACCTAGTAAGAGTTCCAAAGTATGAAAATCTATATATATAAGGGGTAGGGTGCTACAGTCAAAAGCCTAGAACAAGTGACACTGGTTTCAGGACTAGGCAGCAGATAGCAAGAACATTGTTATTGGAACTGGACAAAGAGAACTGGACTTTGTATGTATAAGTACAAAGCATCCAGTAAAACTTTTATGATCACCACAGAGTCCCATAGGGGTGGCTGGGTGGCTCTGGCTGTTAAGCATCTGCCTTTGGGTCTGGTTATGACCTCAGGGTCCATGGAATGAGACCTGCTTAGGGCTCCCTGCTCATCAGGGTATCTGCTTCTCCCTCTCCCTCTGTGCTCTCATTCACTCAAATAATTAAATAAAATCTTAAAACAAAAAACCAGGGAGTCTCATATTACAATAATTGAGCCTGTAGTTTATTAAACAGGTTTAGGAACAGACTACTTCAAGTCTGCCTTAGTGTCCACAGGCTGGGTTTACTAAGAACTTAAAAAAAAAAAAAGGTCACTACAAATAAGATTTGGTTGCCATGCAATCAAGGATAAAAGAGATATTTTCTAAATTATACAATTTCCAGGCTGAAAAGATTTGGTCTTTTTTTTTTTTTTTTTTTAAATCAGCTACAAATATGCATTAAACAGACAATGCAAAACATAAGCAAATTATTACCACACCTTTAAAGTCATGCATGGGTTCAGACACCCACATTACATCTTTTAGGTGGAAAAACAAAATGGTTTAAGAAAATTTTAAGTGTTAGCTGATAGATAATTTTAAGCTATGAGCAAAGAAGTCTAAATAGAGTCTCATGTATTGAAAATAATTGTGAGTTACACATTAGTGAATGGAATGAACTGAAATCAAATTTACTAAAAAGCGAATATATTTTTCAGAAAATTCACTGCCTAAAGGGTGAGCACTTTGGATTTAAACAGCTTGCTTTGGTTGAAAAATGGGAACACAAGTTGCATATATTATGCTGAGCATCAGCTTAAGGCAACTGTGTGGTTCTATTATTATTCTTTACTTTTGCCCATGTGAATTATATGTCTGGAAATGGGCTGTTTTTCAAACATGGATTTTCACATGAAGAAGATACATGGGATATTGTCACTCATTCCCCACAGTGAAAATAGATAAAATGTAACCTAGGTGAGAAATATATATGTGTGGCCATAAATCCCCTAACAGTTTTGCAGATGTGTGTTATTGTAGCATAACTTAGCAAATTTTAACTAAAATACCACAGAAGTCTTCAAATTGAGTGAAGAAATAATACCTAGAAAAACAGGCATTGTGTGTCATGCATTATAATTGACATATTGAAAGCATTATTTCATGCAATTCTCATCAAATCTATAAAATAAGTGTTTTCTTCATTAAGTAAAATTTTATAATGGGGGAAAATAAACAAAAATTTAGAAACAGATGACATATTTCTTCATAGAAATGCAAGAAGTAAAGAGAGAATAGTAAAGAAAGCACATAAAAATTCAAAAGAATTAAGACTGGGAAATTTATCATGTACACAAAAGAACTTAATAGAATAAAAGATTGTTGCTAAAATATTTACAAAATAATAGCAAATTCCAAGTGAAGATTTTAATGTATCATTTGAATTAGCTTCATAAGAGTTAAAAAAAAAAAAAAGAACACTAATCCATTATACAGGAAATAAAGAGATTTATGAAGTAGTGTCCTCTACAAACATCAGGACAACATGTTATTTAAAATGATTTAGTAGCATATTAAGAGACACAGTTTCCCAATTAGCATAGAAGAGAAGAAGTGTTGTTGATTTGACTTTTCCCAGATGCAGACCTTGGAACTTGGGTTTATTTATTTAGGTGATAATCCCAGGAAGCACTGGTATTGAAAAGCAGGAATTAGACAAAGAAAGAAAGGAAGACAATGTCCGGTGACTTAAAGACCAGGTCCCACTGATGGCGGCCTTTAGGAGACAGTATAGAACCTGTCTCCAAGCTGTCACTGTAGTAAATTGTCTTCTTATTACATCTTCCTATTTTTGGTTGAAGACCACTCTCAGGCATACATACTCTCTAGCACCTAATCTGCACCCAGCAAATGGACAGAGCCTTCATCAGTCCAGGGAATGTCCTTAGGCAGAGTGTGGCCAGTGCTTGTAGGAGAAACCACTGGCCTTTAAGGGAATGATAACTGCAGGGGGGGATGGGCTGAGGCTCTGCCTCTAGCAGCCTCTCCTATAGGCAGTAAAATAATGTCAAAACATAAAGAAAAAGATAAGAAATTATATTTACACACACATAACAATACTCTCCCACCTAAGATAAATTTCATTTATAAAGATTATTATAAAAGCCAGTAGTAAGTTAAGAAGAAAATATATCATATCTATTGTGATTTGTATCAGCAAGGAGTGACTAATATATTTCACTGTTTTATTAGCTAAAGTGAAAGATAAGCATATGATTATTTTAATATTTGTCATAAAGTGATAAATTTCAGCATAATACATGCAGAGATGTCAAGCATATAATTATTATTGAGCCATGAGAAGTCTTCTTTTTTGTTCTTTTTTTTGGTTAAAGATTTTATTTATTTATTTTACAGACAAAGATCACAAGTAGGCAGAGAGGCAGGCAGAGAAAGAGGGAGAAGTAGGCTCTCTGCCAAGCAGAGAGCCCGATGCGGGGCTTGATCCCAGAACTCTGGGATCATGACGTGAGCAGAAGGCAAAGGCGTTAACCCACTGAGCCACCCAGGCACCCCGACGAGAAGTCTTTTTAAAGTTAGAAACAAAAAAAAAAATAATACCTACAAACATAAGTAATTACACTACTGTGAACGTGATGGGTCAATATTAGAACAGCTCTGCTAATGCTTGAAATCATTAAATTCCCACACTTGGATAACCCACAAATGACCATGACTTTGAAGTTTTGGGAAATCCAGTAGATTTGGAATACATATATTTAAAAAATAAATATACTGATATCCATTGTATATTTGTCTTGGTCAATTAATGTGTCAAATTCTTAGCAGACAAAATAACAAGAATTACTACAAGCATAAAAGTATTTAAAAGCAAATAATGTTGCAAAGTTTCAGGGTTCTTGCTTCAGGGAGCTGAAGAATGAATCTTTCAGACAAAAAGGGTGAACGGAAGTGAAAGTTTATTAAATGAAGGCAAGAACAGATAGGAAAGAAAAGGAGCTCTCTCGAAGGAGAGGGGTTCCAAGTGGGTTGCCACTGTGGGCTTTTATGGTCAGTCTTTTGTAGGGAACTTGGTAAATATCTTGTCTATAACATTTAAGACAAACAAGGTGGATTTGTAAATATTATTGAAAACAAATTGACTATATTTGGAACAAACAAGGTTGATTTGTTATGTTCCCTTTTCTCTGGCTAATACCTTATCTATAACAGTTCTCCAGATCTGGGATTTCTGTGAGCCTCATTACCCAGCCTCTGCATGATCCTACTCATTTAACCCTTTACCTGTCTCTCCCTACCTAGCCTCACTTGTCCCTTACTTAATTATATGGCCTTGTTTAAAGTGAGTGGTTAAATTATAAGATGGAAAAGATGATGAACCTTGAGGATCCCAGGGAAGCAAGAGAGGATCAGATCATATTCTATTTTACAAACACAATAGCTACTCTTAAAGCTACCCATTGCTTCTTATAAGGGGTCTAGTAGGGCTCACTTCTTTCAAGTAAGATCTACTTCTTTTCTGATCTTTTTAAAGTATAAATAACCTTCACTATAGTCTGCATGTCACAAGACATTTTATGTCATCAAAGAGTTTCAAGATTCTCCTTTCCTCCTAACAACAAAGCAGTTTTTAGAGGGAAATCTTAGATCAAAACAATATACAGAATTACATTCCATATTTAATTTTGAATTGATAAGGAGCTACAGTGAGATAACTAAATGAGTATGGAACATTTCATTTCCTTTCTGTCTGCAGATTCTCAGCAAAGGACAAAGCCTTGTGAAGTGAAGGGATTTAAAAACACAACTGGAGAAAAAGGGACATTGACTCTCACTTTACCAAAAGAGGAATTTTCAAGCTAACCTCAGAGCCAAGGTCATTTCTCACCTTAGATTTAGTGTGTCTCAGCAGGGAAAGCATTGTATTAATGGCCTCAATGACATCCCAGAATCACAGACTTGGTCTTGATTCACCAATCCAAGGATATTTGGGGGATATTCTTAGTAAATATTATTATATGGATATGTTAATCTGTCTTTGACTATTATTTTTTAAATCTAAACCTAAAAATAAATACACATAAGGAGGGTTAGATGGCAAGAGAATAGGAGGACTTTAAGGTCCTCTCATTCTTCAAACACATCTAGATAACTAACCAATCATCCTAAATACCCCAGAAATAGGCCTAAAGATGCAGAACAATCTCCAAAACTAAAGGGAAAAAAAGATATCACATCCAAAAAGGTAAGAAATGCAGAAACATGGTTTGGGGAGAAGTGGATCAAGAGTTCAGTGGAGGGGAAGGAGCTGTGGTTGTGGGGAAGGCAAGAGAGACTGGCTGGTGCCATTTCCTTCTCCCACCCCTCAGCATCAATACAGAGCCACCTGTGGGAAGCAGGTCCATGGAAGCACTGGCTGCCTAACTTGCTTATACTATGCCCCACCTGCCTGCATTCTGGTGGGACTGCCCTTCTCTGTCCAGCTTGCCACAGTCTTAGTGTGGCAAAATTCTCCCCTAGAAAACCAGTATGAATCCCCACCACCTCTCCCAAACAGAGGGTTCTACAGAGCCTCAGCTCTGGTGGAATTAGTGTCACCTCTCATTTCATAAGCAGACCAGAGCACACCAATTTAAAATTCACCACATTCAGACCAAGACCAAACACTGCCCACAGCAGACCAGGAGAGCCTCTGCAGACACCTTGCCCAGAGGACTGAGCAGCTAAACCACAACACACACCAGAGACATTGCCTCAAGGGCTAGGTCCTGGGTACTATATGACCTCTTCTTCATGAGGTCATTTTTCCAGGGCCAGAAACATTGTGGCTTTTCCAAAACAGAAGGAATCAGAGATTCAGACAAATTGCCAAGCTGAAGAAATTTATCCCAAATGAAAGAAGATGATAAAGCTATGGCCACAGATCGAAGAAGAAACAGATTTAAGAAACATACCTGATGACAAATTTGAAGAAACGATGATAAGAATACTCCCTGGGCTTGAGAAAAGACTAGAAGACATCAAGGAGACACTAACACAGAGATAAAAAGTTGAAAAATAATCAATGAAATGACAAATACAATAAATGAGATTGGAAACAGGTTTGATGCAATAATTAGCAGGCTGAAAGAAGAAGAGGAGTGAACTAGTGACCTACAAGACAAAGTGATAGAAAATAACGAAGCTAAACAAAAGAAAGAAGCACCATACAACACAAGAATAGACTTTGAGAACTCAGTGATACCTTCAAACATAATAATATTTTTATTAGAGGAGTCCCAGAAGAAGAAAATAGAGAAAAAGGAACATAAAATTCATTTCAAGTAATAATAGCAGAAAACTTCTGTACTCTGGGGAAGGAAACAGACATCCAGATCAGGAGGCACAGAGAATTTCTATCAAAATCAAAAAAAAGGCAAGCCAACACCAAGACATATTGTAAACAAATTTGGAAAATATAATGATAAAGGAAAAATCTTAAAAGCAGCAAGACAAAAGAAGTCCTTAACTTACAAGGGAAAATCCACAAGACTTGCTGAAGATTTCTCACCAGAAACTTGGCAGCCAGAAGGGAGTGTCATAATATGTTCAAAGTACTGAATGGAAAAATCTGCAGCCAAGAATACTCTATTCAACAAAGCTGTAATTTAGAATAGAAGGGGAGATAGTTTTCCAGACAAACACAAGATAAATTAGTTTGTTATCACAAAACAAGCCCTGCAAGAAATATTAAAGGGGGCTCTAAATGCAAAGGAGAAACCAAAAGTGACAAGGACAAGGGAGGATCAGAGAAAATCTCCAGAAACAATGACAAAAAAAGTAATAAAATGGCAACACACACACAAACACACACACACACGCACACACACCAATAATTACTATGCATGTAAATGGACTAAACACTCCAATCAAAAGATATAAGGCATCAGAATGGATAAAATGATGAGACCCATCTATATGTTGCCTAAAAAGACTCACTTTAGACCTAAAGACACGTACAGATTGAAAATGAGGATGGGGAGGGATAGGGTGGCTGTGAATTGTCTACGACTGATGAATCATAGACCTGTACCCCTGAAGCAAATAATACATTATATGTTAATTTGAAAAATGTTTAATTTTACAAATTAATTAATCAATTGATTAATTAAATGATTTATTCTCACAATGACAAAAAATGTAAGGATGGTGAGAAAACAGTTATCAGGTTAACAGATATCAAAATCTGAGTAACAATATGTATTTAGGACAATCTAGACATTTTTGTTCTTGTATTGTTTTTATCCTATTTTGGTATAAGTGTAGTATGTTTTCCATTATTTGTAAGATTTTGACAAAGATTTATATTATTTTTTTTTCTTTAATGTTTGTTAGAACTCACCAGTGAATCCACGTAGCCTTGGGCTTTTCTGTGTTGAAAGATTTTTGATTCTTAATTCAACTTTCGTTCTTCTTATTAATCTAAGAATATTTCCTATTTCTTGGATTCAAGATTCATGATTCAATCTTGATAACTTGTGTGTTTTTAGGAATTAGATTTTTTTTTTTTCGAATTCTGCCAACAGTTTCAAGGTTTATATTTATATAGGACCATCATTGCCACCAAGTCACCCATATGAAAATGTGGGGGTTAAAGATATCAACATGAGGAAGTTGCCACATATGAGCCAACAATTGTGTGACAGGTATCATTGTAAAATCATCTAGTTTTTCTGAAGCAGCTATGACAAAATATCTGGTGTCCATTTGATTCTGAGTCTGGTTCTGGACAACAAATAGTAGTAGTCCTGTTGTTCACCAGAACAGTCCACTAAGGTACACAATCTTCTGTATGCAAACCAGCTTGCAAAGATTCTGTTAAGTATCTTTCAGGATAATCCCTAACATTTGTGTAAATTCCTGTTCCACAATAGGAACAAAATACTTGGCATTATTAATATTATCACTTTCTTGGGCCAATTATTTCAGAACTTACTGGCCCCAAAATTTCTTTTATAAATCACCTATGTCTTCAATTCACTGAAGTTGAAGGAAACAAGATTATCAAAAATCTCCATTTCTTAAATTCAATAGAATTTTTTAAAATCTTTAACCTCTACACATTTCCCTAGCTTCTGACACAATGGGCCATTTTCTTGTCAATGAAAATTACCTTTCTTTCAAGCAATATTTCGTTCTCCTGCTTTTTTTTTTTTTAAAGTAACTCTGACCATCGTTTTTTAACCCATTATATAAATTCCTCACCTAATTTCAATTGGTGGAGATCATTAAGATTTTGAGCTTTGCCTCCCAATTCTCATGTACTTTTCTTTACATAGTTGATTTGTATCAATTCCATTGGATTCTAATTCTACTTAGATACCAATAATTTCCAACTGTGTCTCTTCAAATTACATATTTCTTCTAGGATCAAAATAGATACATCCATCTTCCCAAGTAAAACTATTAAGTAAATGATATTAATGCTCCTAAAATTGAACAGAGAGATGCACCAATAGAATTCTGGATTTTCCACAGCATTAAGACTGTACCACCTAAAATAATCACTGTCTCATAACTGTCTACCTATTAAGTCTACTTAGAAAGTTGGGAATTTTAGCCCAACACTTCCTCTTATATCCTTCATCCTCACTTATTGCCACTTCACAGATAAATCATTAATTATACATTCTAATCAATCTCGAACTCACTTACTATCTCTGCTATCAAATTAGCTCAAGCCATCTGAACTGTTTTAATATTTTTATAATAGGTACTTGTATTTCTATTTGCTCTTGACATTTTTGAAAGCATTCTCAATTGGACAACTAGAATTATTTTAAAATTGTCAAGTTGATGATTACATTACTAACTCTAAACAATTGATGTTTGCCTGTTAATTTTAGGATAAAGCTAAAACTGGCAGCTATGCTGGGGCTCATCCTACTCTTGTCCTCATCAGAAACACTCCAAACACACTTTTCATGATTCAATTTCTCATAAGCACCACACTCTACCTCTCCTAGTTTTTACATGTTTTTCTTCTGCCTCTTTTTAAAAAATTTCTTCATTATTCTAGTCCTGGCTTTAGTATTTCTTCTTCAGGGTATCCATTGCAGTCTTCAAAGTCTAGATCACACTTTTTCTCATAACAATTATCAAAATTTATTTCTGCTTTTTACTTGGAAAATTATTTAATATTCTCAGCTGTTTCTCTCCTGATGTAGAACTTAGCACATGGAAAGCACTGCGTGATTATTGGTTAAATGAATGTTTGAATATAAAGATAGCTTTGGAATTTTGATGACTTTGTCACTTTTTTTAGTTTTTGCATTTTTTTATCAAATTAATCCTTTTTTATTACTTTTATTACTATTCCACAGCACCTTGTCTTAAATGTTTCCACTGAAATTATTCAGTTCATGAAATAATTTGAAGAATACAATTTCTTTGTTCCTTTTATTTTTTAAAAAGATGACAGCTTAAGAGTGTATCTATCTTATTCCTCCTGAGCTCTTTTAATAATTTTTAGAAAATATTAGAAAATCTATGAGTGTAATTTATAACAATGCTTAACTTGAAATATAGAATAATATCAAATTGAGAATTTATTAAGTATACTGACAACCAGGACTACTTTAGCAGAATAATATACCCATGGTTCAATTAAAGTTTCTATTCTCTGAATCATATAATGAAAGATAACTCAAAAACTTGACTAAAAATAACTTTTTCTAATGAAGATTGGAAAAGCGCATGTCATAATGATGAAATTACCTCCACCAGTTTCTTTTCATTATGATTCTTTCAGTACATGACATTGAACAGATACTATGAGTCAACTAAATTGCAATTTAAATACTTTTATTGTATCACAGCACATGATAAATTTATCAGTGATGTCAGAGTCCTACGCTTTGCTTTAAGTGCTAACTTTAAATTACATAATTATTAGTCTGATCATATAAATAAAATCGTTATGCTATCTCTTGAATTTTATACCTTGGGATTAAATAAATAAATAAATAAATAAAATCGCTATTAAATAAATAAATAAATAGATTCGTTATGCTATCTCTTGAATTTTATACCTTGGGATTAAAAAAACTAATGATTGATGAATAAAGCATTATAAGCATTTTGGAAAAGCTTTGTACCTTAGTGTTCCCCTTCGAGTTAAGTAGTTTTAATATAAACAATAATAATATAATAACAACACACTGGATTTTTCTTAACCAGCCAAAATACTTCTAATAGGGCAGTAATGGAAGGGTTTTCAAAGGACTGAACTAAAAAAGACATGGTTAAGAAAATATCATACACTTATTTTGGGTACTCTGTGATGAAGGGGGTAGGGTGAGAAGTTTGAGAAGAAATTTAGAGCAAGGATTAAGGTAAATAAAAGATGCATGTGATGGTTAATTTTTATGTGTCAAATTAACTAGATCACAAGGGCCCAGATAAATGGCTCAACATTGCTTCTGGGCCTGTCTGGTAATGTTGTTTCTGGATAAAAATAGGATCTGAATCAGTAGGCTGAGTAAAGAAGATAGCCCTTTCCAAGGTGTCCTCATCCAATCCATTGATAGGTTGAATAGAAGAAAAAGACAGAGGAAAGGATAATTTTTCTCTGTTTCAGTCAGATTGCAACAACTGAGACATGATCTCTTGTCTTTGGACTGAATGTGACACCATCAGTGCTCTTAGTTCTCAGGCCTTCAAACTAGACTAAAATTTACATTACCTATCTGGTCCTCATCTCTTTGGATTTGAGCTAAGACTTACACCACTGGTTCTCAGACCTTTGGAGTTAGATTGAAATGATATCATCTTTGCTGGGTCTCTCAGCTTGTACACTGCAGACTGTAGGATCTTTCAGCCTCATAATCATGTGACCCAATTCCATATGTGTGTATATATATATGTAAATACATATATATATTATATATATATTATAATATATATTATATATGAGCCAACAATATTATATATATATAATATATATTATAATATATATATAATTCTCTAAAAGTCTTGACTAATAAAATGTATTTGGAGACAATTACAGCTGCTCGCTGAAGTCACATGTTCCTTGCTAAAATAGCATGTGCCTCATTGAAAATATATTTTTCCTTAATAGAAATATACTTAATCCAAATCTGTAATACAACTCAATTAAGCACAACCTGTTTTCAATAAAGTTTGTTAAGCAGGGTGAAAATTTAGATTTACAAAGGTAGGGTCCATCTCCTCCAGGAACCTAGAAACAGAGCTTGAGAAGGGAAGTAAGTAAATGATTACAAAAACGAAAAAAAACTATATAGATCTACATGTATCATATTCATGGAAGAGTAATTATAGAGAGGAATTCAAAGAAACATATATCATAAGGATCACACTGAATCCATGCAAACAATGAGCTCTGAGGTAGGCAGTGCAGTTACAGCTAGGTTACTGAGGGGCTGGGAAGTACATAATATTCCAGGAAGCAACAACAAGGACAAATTCAGACCCAAAAGTGCAAGGTATAAATACAGAATAGAAAGCTATCAGGTTTGGCTACATATATTCTAAAAAATCAAATGTATGTGATTTTCTACTAATTAAAATATATACCAAAAATCTATTACGTACCAAGTTCTGTTCTTAGCAATCACCATGAGAGAAAAAGTCCCTGTTCTCATGGAGTGCGTTATCTAGAGGGAATGGGAATAGGGATCACAGAGTATTAAAGCTAATTTTCAAATACAATAAATAAACAATAAGACCTATTTTGAGAACTGAAGTAGTTTGTCTGGGTGGTTATTATTGATTAGTTGTGCAGGAGAACAAATTGTCTCTATTTGAAGCATATGATGTTGAGTGTTGACTTTGTGCAATATACCTTCCCTCTAAAGTTATTATATATTATGTGTATACATGACCACACACATACACAAATGCATTAATGGCAAAAGCAAAATGGTGAGAATTACAGAAAGCAAACTGGAGACAGATCTTGGTGAATTCTTAAATTCTACCACTACCTAAGAACCTATGAACAAGATATTTACGTCTTGACCTGTATTAATTGCAATGATGAGTGGAAAACAGCAGACTCACAAGGATACTGTGAGAAAAAAATGAAATACATGTGGATAGAATTTGAAAATTAGAGATGTAAAAATGAAGGAATATATGTTATTATCTTCATATCATCATGTGCACAAATGTCTAAAGCATGTAAAACTGAGGATAATAACATAAATTCCTAGTAATTTAAAATAACATTGTCCTTAGCCATACTGCCACAAAGATAGGTATTGTTACACTGTCAATGAAACATATGCACTTAGGAAATTTCTGATTTAATGAGAAAATTCTTTCTGGCAACATTTAAGACAGAAGCTAAGTTTTCTCATGTAATAGAAATAAAAATAACAATAATAATAGATAAGTAAAGTGATATGTAAATACACTGAATATGTACACACCAAGTACAGATACATGTAGCTAGATGATTGATTTTAGTACACTGTTGGTAAACCAGCAGAATATCAAATTGTTACTTATACTACCTTTAAAATGGCAGTTCTTCCTTCATTCTCACTGGATAATTCTGTAACTGAAAGACTAGGTCAGTCTTCACTAGAAATATGACTACATAGTACAAAGGCTCTACTTCTCAGTCTCTTTATAGGTAGCAATGATCCTGTGATCAAGTAATGGGTCAATACAAGCAAAACATCTTGTGAAAGTTTGAGAAATTTTCTTTAGAAGACTCTACACACACATTTTGATGTTTTTACTCATCCTTCCTTCTTCCTGCCAGCTGCCTAGAATCAGTATCAAGAGCTGGAGCTCTAGCTGCTGGTTTAGCTTATGGGCCACATGGTGAGTAATAGGATGTAGAAAAGCACTAACATATCTATCAGTCCTAGGTTGTTAATTTCAGGAAATTTACGAGAAAAATACACTGATACCTTGTTTGGTTCGGGGTCTTTATTTCTGAAAGCAGCATGTAAATACAATGGGACACATAAAAAACAGTAAGAGAACTCTTAAGCAACTATTATTTACTTACGAATGTCATTCACTCTGGGAAAAATATATGTCTTAAAAAACTGGGGGAGGGTGCCTGGGTGGCTCAGTTGGTTAAGTGACTGCCTTCAGCTCAGGTCATGATCCTGGAGTCTCAGGATCGAATCCCACATAGGGCTCTCTGCTCAACAGGGAGTCTGTTTCTGCCTCTGACCTTATCCCCTCTCATGTTCTCTCTCTCTCTCTCTTTCTCATTCTCTCTTACATAAATAAATAAAATCTTTTAAAAAAAAAAAACCTGGGAGAAATACTAAGAAATTTATGTATAGTCAATAAATGATAACAAATAACTGGTAATTGTTCTGAAAAAAAAAAAAAAAAAACCAGCATAAAATGAGAAGATTATTTTGGGACTGGTTCCTATTTTGATAGAAAGATGTAAAGGACAAAAGTCATAAAACTCTGCCAGTTTAAACAAAAGCCATGTGTCATCTGACTACCACAGTTTTGTAAGGTTACATCCACCTTTATTCCACTGTGCACTTGCCAAAAAAAGTAACTATGAAGATAGCTCAGGGATAAGGCATGTGGAATCAATTAAGAAGAACATGGCCCAAAATATCCACACTATCTGCACATGAATTTCCACACTCATGGAGTAGTGCTAGTCATAATAAATAGCTTACCTTTTGGAAAATAAGATAGGAAAGAGAGAGGCTATGTCATGTTTTGAACCATATCGTATCACCCCTAGGTGATAGGACTAGGATTTGTGTTTGCTCATCTTTTTCATTGTTTAACATGTGGGGAATGAAGAATTCTTCCTTTAATTGGTCCGACGCAGACTAGTGAAGATATTATTAATCAGTATACATCCTGGAAGATAATGAGTTTTCCTGATTACTTACCCTGCTGAGGACATCAGAAAACAAATGAGATGACAGAAAATAAGTAGTTATTTAAACCAACTTTTTTTCTAGAAAGTACAAACATGTCTATGAAAACAATACAAACTCAATTTCTCCAAATTGCAAAAATGTTGTATTTTATATGATCAGAACAGATAGTATGTATTGTACATACATATATAGAAAAAATAATTGTAAAACATGTTTGAACTAATGCAGTTTATACCTGCGCTATTTCAGTTTTTATCCAGACCCATCGTTATGGACAGAATTAAATTTCCTTAACACAAATAAATTTATGTGATGGTGGATGGGTAATTTTGTGTACAGGAGAACAAATTAATCCGATGATTTATTGCAAATCTCTCCAAAGGGAATGATTTACTATTAAGATAGAAAAGCACAATTTAGTGTTATCTAGAAAAGGTACCAGAGGATTTGGAGCACAAACCTGAAGAAAATGAAGACTATGTGGGTTCCTTGTTTTGTTAAGACAGAGAAAATAAGCAATTTGTTGTTTTGAAGTTGAATTCCTGTATATTCAAGACCACTTCCATATGCATCTTAGTTTCAAGATTTTATCAATGCCTGTTAACTTTCAAGTCCTGTGTGTTTTTTTGTTCCTTGTGGATCTCGCAGTGGGAATTTACATTCAGCTAAGAGGCCTAGTAACAAACTGTTCTATTTATGCAATGGAAAAGAAGGGAAAAAAATCACTTAAAATTATTTTTCTTAAATATATAATCAGATGAAAGATCATCGAATTCATGAAGAAAAATAAATCACATAATTAGAGTGTATAAGATAAAAAATAAAAAAAAAATAGGCTAAAACCAAAAAATTCAACACACACTAATAGGAGGTAAGAAATTCAGAACAGAGGATCCTGGGTGGTTCAGTCTGTTGAGTCGCTTCAGCTTAGGTCATGATCTCAGGATCCTGGGATCCAGTCCCAGATTGAGCTCCCTGCTCAGCATGGAGCCTGCTCAAGATTTTCTCTTTTTCCCTCTGTTCCTTGCCTCCTTTGTCCCACTTTCATTCTCTCTTTCAAATCAATCAATCAATCAATCAATCTTTAAAGAAATTCAGAACAGAAACCATGGTGCAAAATATATAATCAATTAATGCATTGATTGCAAATCCTGTTATCACAGTTTAAAAACATGTTCATAAATTGGACTTTTTTGAACTACCTCTGTTGCCACCATCTCTTGTCAGGATTATTACATTAACCTTCCAATTTTTACTCCCTTATAGCACAAACATTTCCTCTCTTCAGCCCGTTCTCATTCAACAAATAGCCAGTGTTCCTGTTAAATACAGAATACTCAGGATCTCATGTGACTTCTCCTCTCCAGATCACCCAGTAACCTCTCTGCACAATCAAAATAAAATCAAACTCTTCAATATCCTACAATCTCCTACAGTCCACGTCCTTGTTATCTGACCCCTTTATTTCTATCCCCCAGCAAAAATCCTCAGCCATACAGGTGGTGGCATCGGGGGTTTTGCACAATTATTTCTTTTTCCAAACTAAATGAATCACTTCTTTACCTTATTTAGCTTTTAACTTAGATGTCGTCCTCTTCATGAGGTTTTGTTGAGTCATCACATTTAAATTTGATGCAAATTTAATTTCAAACAACCCTAACATGATACACATTTCTCTGTTTTCTACCTGGCATTTACTGCCATCAAAAATTTTCTAAATTGTTTCTCTTTGTTTACTTATCATTATTTTTTTTTCTCTGCCATTAGAAGTAAGATCCAACATGACAAGAATTCTTTTTTAATTGCTATATTCCCAGCAGCTATAACAGTGGCTAGCATACAGCAGATGCTTGATAATAAGTGAATTCATATTTAATAAGTTAACTCAAGAATGATCATTGAATGAGTAAATCAAGTTTAGAATAAAGAAGTGTCCCATTATTAGAAATATTTTTGCAACATTTCAGAACGCAGTTTTTTTTTTTTAAGATAATAAAAATCATCCAGAGAGAGATGTAAAAAGCAGAGAGATTGAGAAAGAAGAGTGGTTAACAACCAAAGAACAAAATTCAGAGTGACTGCTAATCTTTCAACAGCAAAATATGGTGATAAAGACCATTATGAAAAACTTTCAATGTTCTTAGGAAACATTATCAAAGTTATATAAAGGGGAAATACTAATATCATTTAAGAGGGAAAAATGCAATAATTTAGAAAAAGTAAAATTACATATTGTGGAGGCCGAGAAAATTAAGGCCATCCCACCTGAAGTTTAGCTGATGTGGGAAACAGAGGCAGAAGAAAATCATTAAAATTCCTTATCTACTGACAAGCCCTTGAAACAGACAGAGTGGCTCTCCCCTGGGGACTCATCTGCCCTCACCTTGAGGTTTTGTTAAGGACAATCTTAGACTGACCAACCCCCTACCCACAACCAGGATCCTTTAAGTCTCTTTAGTGATTCCTTTAGGAAACTTTCTCTCTAAACTGCCAAGATAGTGTCGAGAATCATTCCCAAGTATATGGCCCATTGATATACATCTAAAAGGTCTCATGAGAAGATTTTTATTATTGGTAATAAATAACCTTTCTCTCAACAATAGCTAGCCCCTCAAGGTCCTGGAGACCTCGCTTCCAAAAATCCTTGGAGATTTACATCATCCCTAATCCCCTTTGTCCTCACCCACCACCAAGTCCACTCCTACTCTGCCTTTAAAAACTCTGACTGTAATCTGGTTTGGGGTCCAAGTCCCTACTCCACTGTGTTGGGTATACTTGGGCCCAAGCTTAAGTTTGTCAAATAAACCCTCGTGTGATTGCATCGGTGCTAGGCTCCTTGGTGGTCTCTCGTACGTGAAAATTCGAGCATAACACATATTAACAACTTTATTTTTTTCATATTAAACAACTTTAAAAGCTGTGTATTTATTGGCATATCAAGTAAAGAAAAGAAAAAAATATTGTAGAAACAATGGTTAGTATTTAATCTCTCACACATTCATGACCCTTGCAGAGAAAGTTTTATGCTCTTGCCATTTCTGTTTAGGTTTGTTCTGGATGACCTTTAGTATGATAAAAACCCTTACTTCACCTTAAGTAGACTGGTCTGTCTTACTGTTTTTCCACTGGTGTCTTGTCTTGTCTTTTCTTTTCATTTTTTTTTTAATAATTCATTTATTTATTTGGGAGAGAGAGAAAAAGAGAGCATGAGCAAGGGAAGAAGCAGAAGGAGGGGCAGAGGGTGAGGGACCACCAGACTCTGTGCTGAATGAATGGAGCCCAATACAAGGCTTTATTCCAGGACTGACCTGAGCCAAAATCAAGAGTCCTTGCTTAAATAGCTGAGCCATGTAGGCGCTCCTATCACTGGTGTCTTTGTAGGATGAGAGTTAATCCTGTGACTCAAGTTATCATAAGAGACCTTCACACCACAACCCCACCTCTTATAGAGCTTTCCCTAGAAAAACAAAGTTGGGCTCCAACCTTCTTTATAAAAATTTTATAAAAATTCTCAGTTTAGGTAATAATGATAAGACTTAGAGAAATTTCCTTTTCAGATATTTTAGTCAGCATCAATGTATTATGAGCTTTTTCTATTGCAAGTCATAGATCAATGCTAACATTGTAAAAGGAAGTATGTTTTAAGTGATGAAGGTTAGTAATATCCTTTTATATGCAAACAGTATAAATCTGAATAATGTTGTACTATAAATATTTTTCTTATTTAGAATGTTAACCTTTTCTCTCCAGTATTCGGAACAATTCAGTTGCTATCATTATTCTTAATGTAGGAGCTCTAACTTCCTACTTCCTTATCTTTTGAGATTTCACAGTACAAACTTCTTGAATAAATTCCTTTTGATTTGAATAAATGCACAAAATAAATTGCCTTATAAAATTTTCTCTTTATATATGTGTACATATAAGCATTTTATAATAGTACATATTCTTTCTACTGAATTTTTACAATTAAGAGATTTTAAGGACCTTTGAGGCATATTTTCATCAATTAAAAATATTACATAGTAAAATCAAATGAAAAAATGTATGAAGTATTTGAGTCTCAGGATAATATATGTTTCATTACAGATACTTTCCCATTCAACTTATATCCATGGTATTTATTATTTCTTATCTTAGATTATACATTTCTAAAATATGTAATGCCATAATAATAAATCAACAAAATTGCATGTGTTCTTAAAAATAGAAAGTATTGTGGTTTTTAAAATATTAATTCTGGGTCTCACTCAGATGTTAATACATACCAACCAATAAAAGCTAGGTTCTGCTAACCCAATAATTAACTCCTTATCATTTTAACAGGAAGCATAAAGTACCTAATTCAAATAATTTTTATAACTGGGTGAGATACTACTTGGAAAACACTATTATGTTAACACCCTCCATAAGTTTTTACATTACCTAATTTTAGTAATAATAAATTTAAAAATTATTGTTTATAAAAAATTTCTGCTTCATAATGCTAAGTAAAGACGTTTCATTGCATTTTATGCTTTTTTGTGTTACTGTATTAAAAAAGAGTAAAGTGAAATCACATAGTTAACCTGTTTAAACAGTTAAACTGTTTAACACTAACAGTTATTTATGTTATAAATTTATATTGTTTAAGTGAAAATAACAACAACAACAACAAAAAAGAAAAATAGATGCTACACAAAGAAAAATTCCTGCACAATTAACTGGAAATATGCATTTTTTCCCAAATATTTTCATTACTGATATTATTATCAATTAAACTACAAATGTATTTATTTTGAAAACCACAATTCCAATTAAACTTCAGCACATATACAATAATAGGATACTGCACATACACTATCAAACTAAGAGTGCCAATTTTAAATTCTACTTTATTAAACTTCTAAAACACAACATTTAAACTATTTTTAGATCCAAAGGTATTACATTAATGTAAAATATATTAGAAACATACCCTAATTTGTAGGTAATACATAGTCCTATAAAGCTAATGTATTGATATAATCGTATGAAAATTAAAATTTTAGGCTAAAATTTTAGGATATTTATAAAAATAAAACCACAGCAGATCTTATTATATGACTCAAGCTCTTTTTGAGAAAAAGCCCATAGCCTTAATCCGCAATGCTTACAAGTTGGAAAAAATCAACTCTTAAAAAAGACATTTCAAATAACTGAAGAAATAATTTAATAAAGAATAATTCATAAAAAATTATATAATAAGGGAAATAAAGCATTGACTTCCCCGAGTTTCCAGAGATACAGAGTAAATAGATGAAAAATTATAGCTGATATTAGAGCTGTAAAGGAAAGTAATAGTTTTTGTTTGTTTGTTTATTTTTATTTTTATGAGAAGTTACAATAATGTCATTGACTTGACAGGCAGTAGGGGTTCTGTGTAGAAATAATTCCTAAAAGTGCACTGAATGATCTTTTTCACTAGGAAAGGTAAAATAAAGCTCCAAAGTTCACATGTCCATGAACTAACAGGGTTAAAAGTATTGAACGCTGGGTATTCATATATATTTATGAGCCATTCAGGGACACTGAAATAAGCTCTATATCTTTTGATTTTTGAATTTTCACAATGAATTTGCCCTTTTACAGTTCCCATTTTGTCATTTATAGACTTTTAAATACTTTATTATTTTTATTAACATAAAACACAAACACAAAGCTTTAAAGCAGCATTTAATAAATATAGTCAAGTTAATAGGAAGTTCTCAATTTTTGGTACCATCCCAGACATTTCTCATTCATCCAAAACACATCCACATAATTTAAAATTTTATTAAAATTTTCCAGGAAGAGCTAAAATTAGATTGCCTAATAGTCATTATGTGTCTCCCCAAGTTTATAATATTATGGTATTTGTTCCTCAAAAATATTTTTCCTACTTTTTCATCCAAACTGGAGGGGGAGAGGGGTGGGAGGGAAAGATGGGGTGGCTGGGTAATGAACACTGCGGAGGGCATGTGCTATAGTGAGTGCTGTGAATTGTGCAAGACTGAGGAATCACAGACCTGTACCGCTGAGATAAATAAAAATACATTATATGTATATGATTAATTATATGTATGTAATGCATAATTATATAATTATACATTACAATTACATTTTTATACATTATAAATATATAAATAAATAATACATTATATGTATATATAATACATTTTGTATGTGTGTGTGTGTGTGTGTGTGTATACACATACATATATATATCAGGGCACCTGGGTGGCTCAGTTGGTTAAGCAACTGCCTTCGGCTCAGGTCATGATCCAAGAATTCTGGGATCAAGTCTTACATCAGGCTCCCAGCTCGACGGGGAGTCTGCTTCTCCCTCTGACCTTCTCCTCTCTCATGCTCTCTCTCATTGTCTCTCTCTCAAACAAATAAATATATATTTATTTATATATATCTCCAAAAAAAGAATGCACCAAAAGGTACCCAGAGAATTAAATTCAGTCTCTCTGAAAGACACTCCCGATGCCCCAAGAGAATAACAGGTGTACTTGGTTAGACTACAGATATATCCCTTAAAGTCCAATGTTGTGACGAGAGAGAGGGAAAAAGTGAATAAATGGTGCAAGAGATAAAAAAAAAAATTCTTAAAACTTTTCCAATTTATGTTCAGTCTCTCATTGCTCTCCCTTGACTTCCCCCTGCTTCATATTCCATTTCTTAGATCCCCATAAACAACCCATCATAGACTTCTATAATATTCTTCTGTATCATACTCTTTTGTCCTTGTAATAATACTCTTTTATCCTTGTAAAATGATTATTTCACAAAATGTCATTATTACTTTAATTTAATCAAAAAGATTCAACTCTATTTTTCCAACAAAGATGAGAAATTCTGAGTGAGTATTCAAGCAAGAACCAAATATGATGTCAAGAGAGAAAAACATAAATACTTATACATGAGAATTCAGTGTTTCTCTTCTACTTTCTGGCTGGAGGCAGAATGTACTAAGTGAAATTTATTTAAATGTACTCAAATGTAAATTTGAAAATTCATGATTGCGCTTTTTAATTAAAGAAAAATATAAACATATCAAAGAGATTCTCAATTTCCAAATAAGATGAAATCAGTTGTCAATTGTTAGGAAACGGGAATTACCTGTTAACGTTGAGCAGCAGGGTAACTGCTTCATGAAAAGAGGCAAACAAAACCAAATAACAGGAATATATGATTCAGGACAAGGTTCCTAAAATTTTAAAATTAAGTCAGTCGGTCAGTCAGTCAATCTGTTTGCCTCTTACTCTCTCTCAACCTTAACTTTACCAAAGTTTTAACAAGAAAATCCTTGACAGTTAAGGACATCAAACCTCAGGCCCTCAGAAGCAATTTGCTCCACATGCATTTGTGTTTACATTTTTTCTGGTGATGAATTGTCATCTCCTACATAGTAGACATTACAGGGATTTATTCCACAGAAAGTCTTATTCACATTTTCTGGCCCCCTGGAAGGATACCAAAGTACAAGAGTAATAAGAGCTCTAATGTAGAAAGGTTATTGGTACCTTAATGCATGCACCAAAAGTTGCCCCATTTTGCATAGAACTTTGGTAGGTGGTTTAATCTGAAACACAGCATGGGCCTTCTGGAAACCAATATTTTCCCACCAGGGGTCTCCCAGACTATTTATGCTATTAAAGACATGGAACGTTTCATATTTAGTGGGAACATCATGCTTATAGGGAAATTTGGTATATATATATATATATATATATATATATATATATATATATATATATATATTGAAAACTGATCTCATATTCCCTTCAGTCTGGAAAGACCTATAAAAAGTGCTGGTACATGTAAGAGGATACAAAATGACTTAAACTGTTTGTAGTGGAAGAAACTACTCCCTCCAGTTCTTCTTGGTGGAAATGTTTCTCAGTCAGTGGTTGCATAAAACATTTCCAACTGTAGCTACAGAAACCAGAAGAAACGTATCTGGGCAGCATGACAGAATGGAGAGAGCGAGGATAAATACAGGATAGGAGGAAAGTGCAGAGAAGCATACATGTCTTCATAGATTCTGACTGACTTGTTCAAATTTCCCCAGAACTTTTATAAAGCAAACATTAAAAGAAAGTTTAAAGTACTACAAGAATGACTAGATTGTTAAAATATATATCTATAGATACATACATAAGTATATAAATGTACATTTAGGGAGATATATAGATATAACATGCATAATTCAATAGCCTAATCCTAAACACATTAAGTTGAATTTCAGAAACCAGTGAAACAAAACCCTCTGAATAAACCAATTGCTGTAATTTAATACATTGAAGTTAAGGCATTTCTATAGCTCCAAAATTTGGCACAAATTAAAAAATTTTAATTTTCTTTGTATTTTGTCTCATAATGACATTTAAAATGTTAGAATAAACACATTAGTTAACTAACTATATGTAATGCTGCTAATTTAACAACTTGGTCTGTTGTCTTTGGACAACAACTGGACTTTTCCATATATTTTACTCTATTTATTTGTTTTTTATAATATATTTTAAATTAATCTTCCTGTCATTCACTGAAGCTACTATAACATAGCCATCCATTTTGCCATGGATGGATCATTATCAAAGGCAAACCAGATTATGGCATTTTCACATAGCATGCTTCAGTGATGTCCTATTACCGTCAAGCTGAAATAGGAGCAATTTAGCATGGCATATAAATCCCTTTGTCATCGGGCTTCTGTCTCCACATCCTTATGTTTACACATGCTTTCACTTCTACTAATCCTTCTTCTCTGCTCGAAGTTTCTTAAAAGTGCAATGTAATGTATAGTGTTCTATGATCTGGATAGATTTCTTAGTTCTAGACTTCTGCCACATAGTCATCGTCCTTCTCAAAACTCAGTTCAATATGTGCGAGATGGCATTAGGATTGTAGTTTGAGTGAGGTCCATTCCCAACTACATTTTTGAAATAAAATCCTATTGCTTTATTAAATCATAATATATTTTACAAAACTCAAAATACACAAAACACTATGAAGCGAAGAGTTCCCCTGCCTGCCTTTTCACCTGACCACAGGTTCTCTCTTCTTGCCAATAGCTGTTTGATAAAGTTATTTGTGTGTGCACTTCTAGAGTCAATGCATACAGATACCCATACCCTGACCTTCACTCACAATTTTTGAAACACTGTGTTAGATACTCAGTATATAAGGTGAACAAAACAGTCTTAAAATAAAAACTTGTTCTTAAGAGAGTACATTTATAAAAGTGACTGAAATACAATGTTCAAGAAGAATGCTACAATTTAATAGCCTATGAACTTTGCATTTTACCTGTGGATATGCCTTGTTTAAAATATACACCCTAATTATTTATCAACAGGTAAAAAATAATTTACAGCTTTTTCTTAAAAATAGGAAATGTGGACACAAAGAACCTACTTTATTTCTCTGTATATTTGTGAATGTATGTATTTAACTTATCTATTATAAATTCACTTTCTTACATGTATATGTATGTAATTCTATGAATTTTTGATAGAAGTACTGAGTCATATCACCATATGCCCAATAAAAATAGAGGTAGTTCCATCACTCCCTCAAAAAATCTCTCTTGTGCTCACCCTTTCCAGTCAAACCTTTCCCCACTTTGGACCAATGGCAACTGGTGATCTGTTTCTTCTCCCAGTAATTTTGTCTATTGTAGAATTAGATTTTAAAAATGGCATCATATAGTATGCAGGCACAGAAGGCTTCCATGAATTAGGATACATTTAAAAAGCATCATGCTGAATATTCAACAGTTTTTTCCTTCTTATTAAGTAATATTCCATTGCATGGATGCATGCCAGTTTATTTTTGCATTTGCCAATGGTAGGACATTTGGGTGGCCTTCTGATTTTGCAGTTGTGAACAAAGTTTCTAAAAGCATTCATAGAGAGATGTTTGTATGAGTGTTAGGTTTTCATTTCTTTGGAGAAATGCCCTAACAATCACCTGTGCTCTGGCTATTCATCTATCCCTACTCCCTAACTCCTAGCAACCACTGCTCCTTTTGCTGTTTCAATGGTTTTGTCTTCTCAAGAATGTCATATAGTTGGAATCAGATCATCTATAGCCTTTTCAGATTTGCTTTTTTATTTAGTAATATGCACTTATGTCTCCTTCATGCCTTTGCACAGCTTGATGGATTATTTATTTTAACACTAAATAATAGTCCACTGTCTGAAGTACTGAAGGTTAATCTATCCATTAACAAACTGAAGGGCATCTTGGATGCTTCTAGTTCTGGCGCTGTGAATAAACCTGCAATAAATATTTGTGTGCAAGTTTTTGTCTTGACGTAATTTTTAATCCATTTGGGTAAATGGCAGGGAGTGTGATTATTGGATTGTATGGTAAAAGTATTTTTAGTTTTGTTAAGAAACCAACAAACTGTCTTCTACAGTGACCATGTCATTTCACATTCCCACCAGTAGTGAATGAGAGTTCGTGTTGTTTATCATTTTCAATGGCATTTGAGGTTTATCAGCATTTTGGATTTTGGCCATTTTAATGGGTGTGCAGTGCATCTCATCATTGTTTTAATCTGCATTTCCTCCTGATATATGATGTTGAGCATATTTTCAAATGTTATTTGTCATTTGCCTATCTTCTTTATTAATTTAAATGAACATTAAGCTAGAATGTTATATGAATGATAAGCTCTCTTCTAAGTGATTGCAAAGACAGAAGAAATCACACCCTTTTAAATAACCAAATAGAGGGGTGCCTGTGTGGCTCAGTGGGGTAAGCCTCTGCCTTCAGCTCAGGTAGTAATCCCAGGGTCCTGGGATCAAGCCCCACATTGGGCTCCCTGCTCAGCAGGGAGCCTGCTTCCTCCTCTCTCTCTGCCTGCCACTCTGCCTACTTATGATCTCTCTCTCTCTGTCAAATAAATAAATAAAATCTCCAAAATAAATAAATAAATAAATACATAGCCAAATAGATACAACCCATTGCATTCAGGTTCTCATGATAACAATTACTAGTCATCAAAGTAAGACAAACTGATGGAACCATTTATTAGACACAGTTTATCTTAGATTCATCTGGTAACTGAGAGGGGTATCTATTTTGCTAATTTGCTTATCCATAGGAAAAATAAATTTTTCATATCTTTAGAACAGGTGCTTCAAATTAGGTGCTTAGTTTCCCACAAAAACTGGAAGATGGAGTGTTGTTTTTATTGTTTTTGTTTTTGTTTTTTTAAATAATTTCAAAGAGATGGTGCTCAGATCCTGAAGAAAGACTACCAGGTCTTAAACTCAAGAGGTTTATCTAAAAAAAAAAAAAAAAAAGATTTAAATATATTTCAGGGACAAAAAGAATTCAAAAGTTTACTTAGATTAACATTACTGAGAATTTATAGTTAGTTAAATTATTGCTCCAAGAAAAAGAAAGGCAGAGAAGTCTCTTCACTTATTTTCAACAGGAGAAGTTTAGACTCCTGTTTTTAATTTAGATTAGTCCTGACATCCCCTCTGGTCTTATTGCAATATGCAACTAAGATTTGCAACATTCTGATAAGATTTAAGTATTATTAAGTCATTTCATTGTCTAACAGTGGACTTTGATTGTCCCTTCTATTGGAATCACATTATTCACCTGGGTCATTCCCTCAATGCTTTAGGTTTTTGCACAGATCTCAATATCTCAGTCAGATTTTTCCTAACTCTGCTTTTTTAAATTGCAAACACTCTCCCATCACTGTGTCCTTTGACCCATATTCTCTGTTATTACTCCAAAGCATTTGCCAATATGTGGGCCAAGAACAGCGCAACAGTTGTTATCCAACAAAGATTAATTTCCTGGCATACAGTTTAAATTAAATATCTTTGAAGTAATTAATGAAAGGGAAAAGTTACAAGAATGGAGGAAGAAGATTCAATAGGAAGCTGTTGTAAAAATGCAGTCAAGAGGGGCGCCTGGGTGGCTCAATGGATTAAGCCTCTACCTTTGGTTCAGGTCATGATCCCGGGGTTCTGGGATTGAGCCCCTCATCAAGGCTCACTGCTAGGAGGGGAGTCTGCTTCCCCCTGTCTGTCTGCCTGCTCTCGGCCTACTTGTGATTTCTCTCTCTCTCTCTCTGTCAAATAAATAAATAAATAAAATATTTTTTTAAAAGATACAGTCAAGAGCTGGGATTTTATTAAATGCAAGAGGGTAGTAAAATATGAATGGAGCTGAGAGCTTGTTAAGATGATAGAATCAATCAGACTTAGTAGTTGGTTGGAGATGGGTCATAAAATATAGAAAGAAGTCAAATGTAAAATCCATGACTTCAGAATGAGCAAACGAACAATTAGTGACATCATTCATGCAAATATATAATACATGGAGATCATTTTGGGGATATAAAAATGATTTCTAATTCAGTTATAAGATAGACACTTTCTCTGCCACTTAGCAGATTTGGAAATTTTTTAGACTTCCTTGTCCCTCAATTTCATCACCAATAAAAAGAACACCTATTTCAAATACACATAAACTACTAAAAAGAATGTCTAGCATATAATAACAACTAAATGTATACTAAATGTATACTAAGTATTTTGAGGCCATTATATTGTTCTCACTATTAGTATTTAATACAGCAGCAAATGGATTTATGGGCATGAGTTTATATATAATACCATGATGTTATATATACATCAGTATATGTATATTGATGTTATATCAGTGGTGTTATATATACATCAGTACATAAATCCTTTGACCAGTTTATTTATAAATTAGATAATATCTATTTTCTTCTATGAGCTACCAGGTTTATAAGAAATGCTAATATGATAGTTTCATGAGGTAAAAGTCTACAGAAATTATTATGTACATAATTATAATTTTAAATTTTGAAATAATTTTGACATATAATGCATATATTCTGATTACAAGATTCAAGAGTAATAAACTTTATAATATTCTGTGTAAACTTTTTCTATCTAATTATTTGTGATCCTAAATTTTATAGGAAGGTCTAAATAAAGCAAATTTCAGTTTTTTATAGTAATGCAACTTTTTTTTTAAAGATTTTATTTATTTATTTGACAGACAGAGCTCACAAGTAGGCAGAGAGGCAGGTAGAGAGAGAGGGGAAAGCAGGCTCCCTGCTGAGCCAAAGAGCCTGATGTGAGGCTCGATCCCAGGACCTGAGACCATGACCTGAGCCGAAGGCAGAGGCTTAATCCACTGAGCCACCCAGGCGCCCCAGTAATGCAACTTTTAAAAGAAAATACTTTAGGTTGTAGATAAAAATACTAAAAATAAGTGAATATGACCCAATAATGTTTTTCTAAAAACTGCATTTTAATCTTATTTTTAGTTGTCCTATGTAATCGATTAGTGGTATGTGTCCTTTTTATGTGTGCTACTTAAAAAGTAGCAGTTATAATTAAACAAGATGGTCTTAATATCCCCTTCAGCTTGACTAAAGTTTAGACTGGTTTCCTCCCTTTTCTCAAATCATTTATTTTCAAAAACTTGCAATAACAATTCTTTCTCAGCTCCTTTGAGTTATAAAACTTTCTGCTTCATTCCAGTTTTACAACTCAGAATTGTCCTTCTCAAGAGCTGGGGAGTCATCTTTGAAATGTAATCCTCAAAAAAGAGTCTTTTTTTTTTTTTTTCTTGTCTTAATGGAGAGTTGGAGCCTTACTTCTAAAAGCATCAATTATAAATACTAATGGCCCGATCATATTGTCAACCTCTCCTCTGATAGTCTAGTACTTTTCTATTAGCTCATTGCAGTGCTTAAAATTTGTCCACCCTTTGTTTTAGTGAAACTGAGTTCAATCTCTCTTCCCTATTGCAACAGACTTGAATAAAGTCTGTCTTGCCTCTTTAAGTTACCTACTGCTCAGTTCCATAATATAATATAAAAATAAATTTAAGAGTTTCGTGTTTCCTTTGTTTTGATTCTTTGTTTTTGTTTCTAGGAATATGTTCACTTAAGGTATATGAGAATAGCTGATCATTTAACCATAATATAGCAAAGTTAAAATCACCCATGATTATGTAATGTGGATGGGACTTTTTCACAGTGTACTGTCTATATATGCACTACATGGAACTGTTAGCTATACTGACATTATAAAATATTGAAACGTAAGAAGAATTAAGATAGGATGGGAGGTGTTTTTCTAAGCTCTTTATCCAGCCTTGTTGTCCAGGAGAAACCAAAACCAATGTTTACATAAAAAATTATTAAGAGAAAAATAACCCAATGATTCACAGACTCCTAGATGGTTGGCACATAAGGCTGATACACGACTCTAAAACGATTCTTTTATTTTTTTAAAATCCTGGATACCATTTACCCCCATTCTTGGATTGGGAGGGAGACAAACCATAAGTGACTCTTAATCTCACAAAACAAACTGAGGGTTGCCGGGGGGAGGGGGTTTGGGAGAAGGGGTTGGGATTATGGACATTGGGGAGGGCATGTGATTTGGTGAGTGCTGTGAAGTGTGTAAACCTGGTGATTCACAGACCTGTACCCCTGGGGATAAAAATATATGTTTATAAAAAATTAAAAAAAATAAAAAAATTAAAAAAAAATATATATATATAGTTTGTGATACAATTTTTCAGACACTATTGTCTGACATCATAATGATTTAAAACATTCATGAAGCCAAAAACATGTTCTCATTGTTTTTGGCAGGGATTTCCAAGACTAGAAGCTCAAATTGGACATGGTGTCCTGTGGCCTTAATCTTTTCTCATGCTATAACATCTGGAGCTCCTTAGAGCTACCGACTCTGTCACATTTCTGGTGAGCAAAAAAAGCATGTCAAAGGCTAAATCAGTTTGTGTTTTGGTAAACAGGGTATGGAAAGCTCAAGTGCACAAGGTATACCTAGTCTGATTTCTCCTTGATCACAGCTAGTAAATGGAAAAAGTAACGAATGTAAGGAGTCAAGAGACTAGCCCTTGACAAGAAAAGGAGAACAATAAAAAGGTAGTAATGACTCTGTCCTGTTACCAAAAAAAGATAAAAAAGCCAATCACCCTCATGAACCTCCTATTCAACACCAAGTTACAGGAAAACAAATAGCAGCTTGTCCCCTAGTGCTGAGAAATACATTACAAACCGAAACCATTTAGTTACTCATTATTCTTTCATTATGGAGAACTGTGACCATTATTCCGTGACCACCAGATGCTTGCTAATGAGCAAACATTTCTTTTTTAAGTAAATAAAAGTTGCTTTCAAGTTTCAACAGAAAAAGTGAGTTTTAAAGTACTCAATTTTCCTTTTCTTTCAACATTTATTAGAAATATATATGTTTCATGCTCCTATGTTGTACAGGGCACAGGGAGCAATGATGATCATATAGTAAATACAGTCTTTACAGAGAAAACTTTCGATGTAGTGAAAGCAAGATGTATTGATCAAATGCAGAATTACAACAATGAAAGTGCTGTAACAGAGAAATATGTAGAACATTAAAAGTGCCTTAAAGAACAGTAAGATATACAAGTTAATATGTGGTATAATCTCAAGTGTACAGAAGACAAATTTAGAGAGTCTGAAAAATTAAAAGGGTATTTAAATAATATGTTGGCTATGAGTATCCATTAATAATTAAGTTACTGAAAAATTCATATTCTTCAGATTTTAATAAAAAGCATTATAGTTAAAATTGTGAAATAATATAAGTATTAAAAGTAGTTTCATTTTCTCAGTCAGAGAAAGGCAGATACCACATGATTTTACTCATATGTGGAATTAAAAAAACCAAACAAACAAGCAAAGGAAAAAAGAGAGAGGGAGACAAACCAAGAAACAGACTCTTAACTATAGAGAACAAACTGGAGGTTATCAGAGGGGAGGCAGGTGGGGGGATGGGTGAAATAGGTGATGGGGATTAAGGAGTGAACCCTTCCTGATGAGAACCAGCTGATGTTTGGAAGTATTGAATTATTATTGTACACCTGAAACTAATATTACACTGTATGTTAACTAACTGGATTTTATATAAAAACTTTTTAAAATGGGTAATTTATACTAGAAAAATCAGAAAAAAAAAAAGATCAACATAGAGCACAAAAATACAATTGTCAGAAAACATACTGTCATTATCTAAAAGTAAACACTTATATAAACATAAGGAAAATTTATTGGATCAGAATGTTAAATAGTATTGGTTTATTACTATTCATGTGTAAAACCTTTCAGTGATTTTCATACATTTATATTGTATACAACTACACTGTTAAAAATAATTCCATGAAAAAAATCCTTGCAGATGTAAATGAGATTATTTTTTTTTTTTAAAGATTTTATTTATTTATTTGACAGAGAGATCACAAGCAGGCAGAGAGGCAGGCAGAGAGAGAGAGAGGAGGAAGCAGGCTCCCTGCTGAGCAGAGAGCCCGATGCGGGACTCTTGATCCCAGGACCCTGAGATCATGACCTGAGCTGAAGGCAGAGGCTTAACCCACTGAGCCACCCAGGCGCCCGAGATTATTTTTTAATAGAAAAATAAAATCTAGATTTTCTTAACTCTCTACTGTGTCAAGTAGACTGACAATTACTTTGTTAGCATAATGAGTTCAGGGTACATATTCTGTGAAATAAAGCTTGTGTATTTAATTGAAATAGGAAATAGCTACAAATTCCTTTTTTAACTTTGCTGCCCTTCTCAGCAAGAGATGAAGGTTATTTCTCCACCTCACTATTCTGTGAGTGTTGGTCTTGTGAGTTGTGTCAAAGACAAAAGGAGGAAGACATATATTGTGGGAATCCAGATGCTCACCTGAAGAGGACCAGAAGTTTCCACTCTTGCCCCCCTGGCAATCTGTTTTCAAGCCACCATGCAAATAATCTCTATTCACTCCATTGGAGGATTACAGAGCACATGGAGGACTATATTAGCTGAATTTCTCTAGAACTGTCATCTGACTACCAATTGACACCAACAACGATCACCAAACATCTAAATCCATCTTAGAATATCCAGTAACAGTAGAGTCACAAGATGACTATGGCTTACCAATGATCCCAGACAGAACTCACGGGAGAACTGCCCATTTAAACTCATCCCACACTACTGACAAGATTATGAGTAAGTAAGCTGATTGTTTAAAGCCTTAGAGTTTTGTGGTAATTTGTTATACAGGAAAGGATAAACTGATAAATCTCCAAGACATCTAGTTTCTGAAATAAAATTAAATCTGTTCAGGAGACTCTGATAAAGTCCTTTTGAATAATGGCTAAAAATAAAACACAAGTAATATTTTTAGGTAAGCAATGTGCTAAACATTTTACATTTATTGTCTCTAATAATTCTCAAAGTAATAAATTTAATACTTTTCTTATCTCTACTTTATAGATATTGAAACATCGAGAGAGATTTAAAATGTTGTCCAAGTTTCCACAACAGGAAAGATAGACAAATGAATTCAAACCTAGGTTTACCTTTTAAGGCAAAATTCTTAACTAGTACACATATCTTGTATGTATCCTGTATCTTGTTCCTTCCCCTTTTTTCATAATTTCTAATAATAGTGCCTACAACAAGGATTAGAAATATTGAAACTTGCAATGGCAACATACTTTAAAATGAGAAACCACAAATGGTATAAAATAACTTTTTGTAATTTTTTTGATGCAACATGGAGGCTTAAGTGGGTAGAAGAAGAATAAATGAAACAAGATGGGATTGGGAGGGAGACAAACCATAAGTGACTCTTATGTTCATAGAATAGAATGCCTTCTTGACAGAAGCTCAATAATTATGTCTGTATGTAGTTTTATGTGGCTAACAGAATACATCACTACATAAAGAACCACAGTTTATGTTCATCTAAACAGGAAATAGGAATGGCAGTAACTGGGACATTCTCAGAAATGTAAGGGGCACCTGGGTGGCTCAGTGGGTTAAAGCCTCTGCCTTCGGCTCAGGTCATGATCCCAGGGTCCTGGGATCAAGCTCCGCATCGGGCTCTCTGCTCCTCGTGAGCCTGCTTCCTCCTCTCTCTGCCTGCCTCTCTGCCTACTTGTGATCTTTGTCTATCAAATAAATAAATAAAATCTTAAAAAAAAAAAGAAATGTAAGATTATATAGCGATGTGCTACAATCACAGAGAGTCATCAAGAGGCTCTCAGAGAAAGAAGTAAAACTTATACAAGTATCAGGTTAAGATGTGGCAAGACAAATTAAGATATAAGCCAATATGCTTCCTTGATATGATGATAATACAAGTGGAAATGAATCAAGGATCGAATATATACTATTAACATTTTCAGATAAATATGACAAGAATATTGAAAAAATACATAAGATATTGTATATCCCCTTTTATTTTTGAATGATCATAGAAGAACAGGTAAGCATTTCATGTATTTTTCAAGCATACATATGTACAAAAAAAAAAATGAAACGTTTCTCAGGAGGAGGAGCTGGTCCTTTTGAATATTTCTATTTCCAATATTAAATTACAAATCTTATTAAAAGAATATTCAAAGGAAGATTTTGATCGATGAATTTATGATGTTAGTAAATGGTATTTTAATTTACTTTTGAAATATAATGTCTTAATGCTGTAAATTAGCATATAATTATGGTAAAGCATGACCCCTTTCTTTCTCCCAGAAAGGGAACACACACAAATAAATAGATGTATATTGTCTACACATTATACATATATAATTCTATGCATGTATAGCCTTATAATTAATTTCTTCCTAAATACTATCAACAAAATGTCAATTCTTGAAAATAAATTAAAAGTGTACAGAAACACTAAGCCAAAGTGATATATGCACTCCGACGTTTATAGCAGCACTATTAACAATAGCCAAATTATGGAAAAAGCTTACATGCCCATTGACTGGTGAATGGATAAAGAAGAGGAGGTATATAAAAGAGTTGAGAATAGACTATTACTCAATCTGGAATATCACTCAACTGTAAAAAAGAATGAAATCTTGTCATTTGCAATGACATGGATGGAGCTAGAGTGTATTATGCTAAGCGAAATAAGTCAGTCAGAGAAGGACGAATAATATATAATTTCACTCATATGTGGAACTTAAGAAACAAAACAGATGCACATAGAAAGTAAATAGAGAGGCAAATCATAAAAGAGACTCTTAACTGTAGAGAACAAATTGAGGATTGTTTTAAGGGAAGTGGGAAGGCACATAGGCTAAATGAATGAAGGGGAATAAGGAGGGCACTGGGAGTGCTGAGCACTGGTGTTGTATGTCAGTGATGAAACACTAAATTATACCCCTGACATCATATGCTAATTAACTGGAATTTAAATAAGATACAAGTGTTTCTAAAGTTATCCGTAGAAGGTTAAAAAAAATAATAAATAAATAAATAATATATCCAAAAACACACTTATAAAAATAAAAGCCACCAAAAAAAAAAAAAAAGCTAAAGATGACAAAGATATACACAATGTTCACGAATTAGAAAACATTACTAAGATGTCACTTTTCCCCAAACTTATCTACAGATTAAAACCAACCCTAAGAAATATTCCTGTAAGGCTTTTCAAAAGAAATAAGAAATTTTGCTTCTTTAATTTAGATGATATCAACCTTTTGTCTGTACTGTCATTTAGATGAGCATATAATGAAAACAGAATAGCTTAATTTAAAAAAAATTAAAACACTGAAACACACAAGACAGCAAATGATACAATGAATAGAATAGTTAAGGAAAAAAGCTTATATCCTAAATATTAAGGAGAGAGGAGTGTGTCAGAACTCGTAGGCATTGTTAATTGGGGTGTAGAATATTACAAATATTTTGGAAATAAATTTTCAGTTGAATGAATGATCTTAGACAGTTTAGTTGTTTTTTTTTTTTTCCCTAGGAAAAAGACTTAAAAGACAACTGATTAGAGTCCCCCCACCCCAATCCTTGAAAAGAGGCCAAATCTGGAAACAAAAGAAATGTGGAACAGTGCAATGTGTATAACAATAACTAAATAAATAAATAAGGAAAAATACTGATTTAAATAGTCCTAGAAATACCAGATTTTCTCTTTTAGTCCAACGAAATATAAATGACACGTTGGAGTATGATTTGTAAGCTGTTAAAAATGTTTTTAGGTCCAGCTATCATGTAAAAATTCACGAGTCCTTACATAAGACAATATTGGAGAGCATAATGGGAGTTCTTCTGAGTGCCACCCTGAGGTTTTATTTTACTAGTCAGGCCACAGAAGTATAAAGAGGTTACTTAGTGCTTTGCTTATGATTTTTTGCTCTTAAAAGATATTGCATTTTAACTTTAGATCACTGACCCTTTTATTGTACCTTTCATTTCTATTTCCATTGAAGAACAGAGTAAGAAACATTAACTTGCAATTTTCTCTAAAGTGATTTTGTTTTGCATGTGCATGCAGTATATTTTAAAGTAGAATACTAGATGTTCCAACAATGTATAAACTAATTGTACCCAGGTAATTAAATAATTTACACTTTTTTGCAATTTAAAAAATATCTTAAACATTAGGTATCTCATCTCATTTAACAGAACAGTTCCATTGGTAGAAACTTAACTTAAATATTCACATATATAAACACTGCTTCAAGTAAACCTGAGTGTTCACAGCAGCGTAACTACAACAGGAATATAATTATTCTAAACACTTTCTAGCAGAGAAGTAAAGGAACACTTGAATATACATATAATGAAATAATAAAATGCTATGTGGCCATAAAATAATGAAAACATGAATATGTTAGTAATATATTATAAATGTCAGTAAATATCTCTATTAATTTTATCTGATATAATAAGATGAGTAGGATAATTTGTTTTAGAATTTTCTAATGTTAAATGTGAATGTCCATTTATATGTTAAATTAAGTTTTGAATTTGAAATTATCTTCAAGCTACTTTTCATTATTGTTATTTTACTCAATATTCATTAATATATCTAAAAATATACAAATTGATCATGTTTAACTGTTTCTTTCTTATTTTTTCTATCAATACTGAAAATAAAAACAAGAATATTACTGTTTAAAATTAATAGTTAATATACTGTGTGACAGATTTATGCTCCTTGTTTAGGAAACATTAGTTTACAAGGCCTTTTATCTTACCTATTAAAGCTTATTACAGTTAATGGCAAAAGATTTGTAGGGTGATCTAAAGAGTTACTAAAGAAAATATTTAAGTCAACCGAGCGAGTGAAAACTTGCACACAGAAGAGATTTATCTCAATTTTCTCATATCAAATTTCAGAACTAACACAGTTTGTGCAAAAATTAATTTATTAATATTTTTAAATAGAGCATTTAATAAAACACCAACATGTAACATTCAATAAAGCATGGACATATGTATTCAAACAAGTATGTCTTCATATTCAGTGGATTTTTTTAACACAACATAAACTGTCTGTTTTATTGGTATTACAGTGTAGTTTTGATACAAGCTAAATATAAACACAATCGTTAGATATTCAGTCATTTCTCCTATGAAACAATATGCCAAGATCAAGCTTAAAGCACTTTTAAAAATGAAAATATCTAAAACACCTTCCTCAATTAACTCAAAGAACAACATACACAAATGTAAAATTTTCAACTTGCCCATAATCACATCAAATGTTGAGGGGCTGACTGAACAGTGAAAAATGATGCTAAGTTTAAAATTAGCTCCAGTTAAAAGCATTTCCCACATCCACTGTCTTTGTATTCTGCACTGAGTTCCAAGGTAAAGACAGCTTCCCACTCTCCGCATCACCAGAGGCTATGAGTTCCTTGGCTGACATTCACAGACCTTTTCATCCTCTTTCCTCGAGGTCCTCAGCTTTTTAGAAGGAGACATATGGATGGGTTTCCATGGAATGGATTATAAAATACTGGTTCTCAATAAAATTCTGTGTTTTCCATTGGCATAACCATAGCTCTCTGCAGCCAGACAAGGTCTATTTTTTTAATTTTTCAACCACTCCTTAAACTTTCTTTCTGCTATTTCCTTTTTCCCTGTAATTCACCTTACCATTATTTTTCCTTTTCCTTTTCTTCTTATCATGTTTTCCAACATTTTTTCTTCAACCATTCTTGATATTTTTCTTTTACCTTTTCTTGCAAATGTTTCTTCACCAGTTCCTCTACTGTGTTTTCTTCCATTTCTTTATTAATTTTTGTTCCCTTTTTCTTTTCTGTTCATTCTTTTCCTGAACCCATTCCTTGTACGTTTCTTTAGCAATTACCTTTCTATCTTTTTTTTTTTTCATAGTCTTCTATTTCTTTCCTATTTCCTCGTTGTTTTAATTCTTCCAGAGCTTTCTGTTGCAGACAGTCACATTCTTTTTCTTTCCCAACAAACCGCACTTCCCATGGAGTTAGGCAGCTTTTTGGTAGGTGCTCCTGTTTCTGTTCTTGGTTGCCTTCTGATTCAACCACACAGGAGCAATTCTGTACCTCCACTGCTCTCAGACTCGCCACCTTAGCCTCTGAATGATGAGCATCTTCATCCACATCTTCCTCAGCCTCCCCTGGCCATTGCTGTAGTCAAACAAGATGCTCTAGTGGCTGAGGGGAGACAGTATCCACAGGTGGATTTGCTGTAGCCCAGCAGCAGTGACCACAAGCAGACTATCACCATTGCCAGCCCCTGCCTCTGCGTGCCTGCCATGAGGACCTGGACATGCAGTCACCAAGGACAGACAGCACATAAGATGGAGGCAAATCAGGCTCCCATGGCTGGTCAGCCCATATTGGGCCCATCAAGTTCAAACCAATGGTGTCTTAATTAGAATGATAAGTAGATTTTTCACAATCATGGCTAAATGGAATTGTCACCACAATTGTCATCTAAATGACTAGCTTTACCTTGAAGTTGTTATTTTGGTGCCTACTTTCCCCTCAAGATTTTTCCAAAAACCTATTATAAACTGGACAACATCTCATGGAAAAAGAATTAAAATTGGAAACTTTCTTTTGTCTCTATAAGTTATCAAATATAACAAATGTCAAAAACAAACTCATTTAATTAAGTGCATTGTAATTAAAATCACCTATAATCTCTCCTGTATACTATGAATGAGGTCTCAAGACGTATGGGTAAGAAAGCCCCATTTTACAAAGACTGCTTTGATATTGACTTGTGTTTTGTGTAACAGTGGAAAGATATAATCATTGTACATCTCAGTTTTTTAAAATCTGAGTTTTTGATACTTTATTTATAATTGTATGTGTGTCTTTGTTCTTTTATTTTTCTAATTTTTTTCTGCATAATATAATTCTACCACTTCCTTTTTAAATTATTTTGCTGCATTTGAACATACACTTTATATTTTATTTTTGGCCTTTATCCTTCTCTTTGTCATTTGAATACCTAAAATTCGTATTTTGTGAAACTTCTGAATTTCAATTTTTATTTTGTTGCCAAAAAATGTGGTTTTATTTCCCTCTATTTTTCCCATTGCTTGGTTCTCACTTTCAGTATAGATCTAGAATTTTAAGTCAAAATTAGAATTTATGATAATATTGCAATATCAACTTTTGATAGTAATTATTATTTGCATTTAATAAGAATTGATTAAAATACATTTCAATATTGGTCTTACATTCTAACACTACCTTTATGGATTTGTTATCATTCTTGTTTTCCTGGTTGCTGTTTAATTTTTTAGTTGTATAAGTGATAGTTATAATCTTATTGTGTCGTAAAAATTATTTTATTTAGTACAAATAAGAAGACAGTGGTAAAACCTCACTACCTAAGGGGAAGAAAGAAAACCTCAAGTACATAAGGAAAAGATAATTATATAATACAGTTCATGGGGTATTCCATCAACAATAAAATATATAGAAGATGGCATAGCAATTATTTCAGTGCTCAGGGAAGTAATTTTGAATGTAGTAGTAGACATGCAATCAAATGTACATTCATATCAGAAGAAAACAAGGTAATTTTTATAACATAAGACATTCCATCAAGGGAAAGAAATTTTGGCATTTGATTTGATGATGTTGAGAGAAGCCATAGTTAATTTTAAGGATATCTATATAGATTGTTAGAGAAGATGGCGGAGAAGTAGCAGGCTGAGACTACTTCACCTGGCCGGAGATCAGCTAGATAGCTTATCTAAAGATTGCAAACACCTGAAAATCCATCGGCAGATCGAAGAGAAGAAGAACAGCAATTCTGGAAACAGAAAAACAACCACTTTTTGAAAGGTAGGACCGGTGGAGAAGTGAATCCAAGGCGACGGGAAGATACACCCCGGGGGGAGGGGCCAGCTCTCAGCAAGCGGCGGAGCAACGGCGCACAAAATCAGGACTTTTAAAAGTCTGTTCCACTGAGGGACATCGCTCCAGAGGCTAAACCGGGCAAAGCCCACGAGGGGTCAGCATGGCCTCAGGTCCCACAGGGTCACAGAAGGATCGGGGGTGTCTGAGTGTCGCAGAGCTTGCGGGTATTTGAACGGGAAAGCTGGCTACAGAGACAGAGCCAACAGTAAGCTCACAGCTCGGTGTTACCTTGAACCAGTCGCAGGCTTGGTGAGTTCGGAGCGCGGCCGGAGGTCAGGCAGACAGGAGTAACTGGGCAATGTTCTCTGAGGGCGCACTGAGGAGTGGGGCTCTGGGCTCTTGGCTCCTCCAGGCCGGAGACCAGGAGGCCGCCATTTGTATTCACGTCCTCCAGAACTCTACGGAAAGTGCTCAGGGAACAAAAGCTCCTGAAAGCAAACCCAAGCGGATTACTCACCCCGGCCCCTGTTAAGGACGGTGCAATTCCGCCTGGGGCAAAGACACTTGAGAATCACTACAATAGGCCCCTCCCCCAGAAGATCAGCAAGAAATCCAGCCAGGACCAAGTTCACCTACCAAGGAGTGTGGTTTCAATACCAAGGAGAGCAGCAGAATTCCAGAGAAGGAGAAAGCAAAGCACGGAACTCATGGCTTTTTCCCTGTGATTTTTTTTAGTCTTGCAGTTAATTTGATTTTTTTCTTTTTAATTTTTTGTGTTTTTTTTGTCGCCTTCTGGTAAATTTTTTTTTAACTTTTACCTTTTCTTTTTTAACATTTTTTAACTAGTTTATCCAATATATATATTTTTTCTTTTTTATATTTTTCTTATTTGTTTTCTTTTTTTAATTCTTTTCTTTTCTTTTTTCTTTCTTTTTTCTTTCTTTTTTTTTTCTTCCTTTTTGAACCTCTTTTTATCCCCTTTCTATCCCCTCACGATTTGGGATCTCTTATAATTTGGTTAAAGCATATTTTCCTGGGGTTGTTGCCACACTTTTAGTATTTTACTTGCTCCTTCATATACTCTTATCTGGACAAAATGATAAGACGGAAAAATTCAACGCAAAAAAAAGAACAAGAGGCAGTACCGAAGGCTAGGGACCTAATCAATACAGACATTGGTAATATGTCAGATCTAGAGTTCAGAATGACAATTCTCAAGGTTCTAGCTGGGCTCGAAAAAGGCATGGAAGATATTAGAGAAACTATCTCGAGAGATATAAAAGCCCTTTCTGGAGATATAAACGAACTAAAATCTAACCAAGTTGAAATCAAAAAAGCTATTAATGAGGTGCAATCAAAAATGGAGGCTCTCACTGCTAGGATAAATGAGGCAGAAGAAAGAATTAGTGATATAGAAGACCAAATGACAGAGAATAAAGAAGCTGAGCAAAAGAGGGACAAACAGCTACTGGACCACGAGGGGAGAATTCGAGAGATAAGTGACACTATAAGACGAAACAACATTAGAATAATTGGGATTCCAGGAGAAGAAGAAAGAGAGAGGGGAGCAGAAGGTATACTGGAGAGAAATGTTGGGGAGAATTTCCCCAATATGGCAAAGGGAACGAGCATCAAAATTCATGAGGTTCAGAGAACGCCCCTCAAAATCAATAAGAATAGGCCCACACCCCGTCACCTAATAGTAAAATTTACAAGTCTCAGTGACAAAGAGAAAATCCTGAAAGCAGCCCGGGAAAATAAGTCTGTAACATACAATGGTAAAAATATTAGATTGGCAGATGACTTATCCACAGAGACCTGGCAGGCCAGAAAGAGCTGGCATGATATTTTCAGAGCACTAAATGAGAAAAACATGGAGCCAAGAATACTATATCCAGCTAGGCTATCATTGAAAATAGAAGGAGAGATTAAAAGCTTCCAGGACAAACAAAAACTGAAAGAATTTGCAAACACCAAACCAGCTCTACAGGAAATATTGAAGGGGTCCTCTAAGCAAAGAGAGAGCCTACAAGTGGTAGATCAGAAAGGAACAGAGACCATAAACAGTAACAGTCACCTTACAGGAATACAATGGCCCTAAATTCATATCTCTCAATAGTTACCCTGAATGTTAATGGGCTAAATGCCCCTTTCAAAATACACAGGGTATCAGAATGGATAAAAAAACAAAACCCATCATATGTTTCCTCCAAGAAACTCATTTTAATCCCGAAGACACCTCCAGATTTAAAGTGAGGGGGTGGAAAAGAATTTACCATGCTAATGGACATCAGAAGAAAGCAGGATTGGAATCCTTATATCAGATCAATTAGATTTTAAGCCAAAGACTATAATAAGAGATGAGGAAGGACACTATATCATACTCAAAGAGTCTGTCCAACAAGAAGATTTAACAATTTTAAATATCTATGCCACCAACGTGGGAGCAGCCAACTATATAAACCAATTAATAACAAAATCAAAGAAACACATCAACAATAATACAATAATAGTAGGGGACTTTAACACTCCCCTCACTGAAATGGACAGATCATCCAAGCAAAAGATCAGCAAGGAAATAAAGGCCTTAAACGACACACTGGACCAGATGGACATCACAGATATATTCAGAACATTTCATCCCAAAGCAACAGAATACACATTCTTCTCTAGTGCACATGGAACATTCTCCAGAATAGATCACATCCTCGGTCCTAAATCAGGACTCAATCAGTATCAAAAGATTGGGATCATTCCCTGCATATTTTCAGACCACAATGCTCTAAAGCTAGAACTCAACCACAAAAGGAAGTTTGAAAAGAACCCAAATACATGGAGACTAAACAGCATCCTTCTAAAGAATGAATGGGTCAACCGGGAAATTAAAGAAGAATTGAAAAAAATCATGGAAACAAATGATAATGAAAATACAATAGTTCAAAATCTGTGGGACACAACAAAGGCAGTCCTGAGAGGAAAATATATAGTGGTACAAGCCTTTCTCAAGAAACAAGAAAGGTCTCAGGTACACAACCTAACCCTACACCTAAAGGAGCTGGAGAAAGAACAAGAAAAAAACCCTAAGCCAAGCAGGAGAAGAGAAATCATAAGGATCAGAGCAGAAATCAATGAAATAGAAACCAAAAAGACAATAGAGCAAATCAACGAAATTAGGAGATGGTTCTTTGAAAGAATTAATAAAATTGTTAAACCCTGGCCAGACTTATCAAAAAGAAAAGAGAAAGGACCCAAATAAATAAAATCATGAATGAAAGAGGAGAGATCACAACTAACACCAAAGAAATACAAACTATTATAAGAACATACTATGAGCAACTCTACGGCAATAAATTTGACAATCTGGAAGAAATGGATGCATTCCTAGAAACATATAAACTACCACAACTGAACCAGGAAGAAATAGAAAGCCTGAACAGACCCATAACCAGTAAGGAGATTGAAACAGTCATTAAAAATCTCCAAACAAACAAAAGCCCAGGGCCAGACGGCTTCCCGGGGGAATTCTACCAACCATTTAAAGAAGAACTAATTCCTATTCTCCTGAAACTGTTCCAAAAAATAGAAATGGAAGGAAAACTTCCAAACTTATTTTATGAGGCCAGCATCACCTTGATCCCAAAACCAGACAAGGATCCCACCAAAAAAGAGAGCTATAGACCAATATCCTTGATGAACACAGATGCGAAAATACTCAACAAAATACTAGCCAATAGGATTCAACAGTACATTAAAAGGATTATTCACCACGACCAAGTGGGATTTATTCCAGGGCTGCAAGGTTGGTTCAACATCCACAAATCAGTCAATGTGATACAACACATCAATAAAAGAAAGAACAAGAACCATATGATACTCTCAATAGATGCTGAAAAAGCATTTGACAATGTACAGCATCCCTTCCTGATCAAAACTCTTCAAAGTGTATGGATAGGGGGCACATACCTCAATATCATCAAAGCTATCTATGAAAAACCCACCGCAAATATCATTCTCAATGGAGAAAAACTGAAAGCTTTTCCGCTAAGGTCAGGAACACGGCAGGGATGTCCATTATAACCACCGCTATTCAACATAGTACTAGAGGTCCTAGCCTCAGCAATCAGACAACAAAAGGAAATTAAAGGCATCCAAATCGGCAAAAAAGAAGTCAAATTATCACTCTTCGCAAATGATATGATACTCTATGTGGAAAACCCAAAAGTCTCCACTCCAAAACTGCTAGAACTTATACAAGAATTCAGTAAAGTGTCACGATATAAAATCAATGCACAGAAATCAGTTGCATTTCTCTACACCAACAGCAAGACAGAAGAAAGAGAAATTAAAGAGTCAATCTCATTAACAATTGCACCCAAAACCATAAGATACCTAGGAATAAACCTAACCAAAGAGGCACAGTATCTATACTCAGAAAACTATAAAGTACTCATGAAAGAAATTGAGGAAGACACAAAGAAATGGAAAAATGTTCCATGCTCCTGGATTGGAAGAATAAATATTGTGAAAATGTCTATGCTACCTAAAGCAATCGACACATTTAATGCAATTCCTATCAAAGTACCATCCATCTTTTTCAAAGAAATGGAACAAATAATTCTAAAATTTATATGGAACCAGAAAAGACCTCGAATAGCTAAAGGGATATTGAAAAAGAAAGTCAACAACGTTGGTGGCATCACAATTCCGGACTTCAAGCTCTATTACAAAGCTGTCATCATCAAGACAGCATGGTACTGGCACAAAAACAGACACATAGATCAATGGAACAGAATAGAAAGCCCAGAAATAGACCTTCAACTCTATGGTCAACTAATCTTCGACAAAGCAGGAAAGAATGTCCAATGGAAAAAAGACAGCCTCTTCAATAAATGGTGCTGGGAAAATTGGACAGCCACATGCAGAAAAATGAAATTGGACCATTTCCTTACACCACACACAAAAATAGACTCAAAATGGATGAAGGACCTCAATGTGCGAAAGGAATCCATCAAAATCCTTGAGGAGAACACAGGCAGCAACCTCTTCGACCTCAGCCGCAGCAACATCTTCCTAGGAACAATGCCAAAGGCAAGGGAAGCAAGGGCAAAAATGAACTATTGGGATTTCATCAAGATCAAAAGCTTTTGCACAGCAAAAGAAACAGTTAGGAAAATCAAAAGACAACTGACAGAATGGGAGAAGATATTTGCAAATGACTTATCAGATAAAGGACTGGTGTCCAGAATCTATAAAGAACTTAGCAAACTCAACACCCAAAGAACAAATAATCCAATCAAGAAATGGGCAGAGGACATGAACAGACATTTCTGCAAAGAAGACATCCAGATGGCCAACAGACACATGAAAAAGTGCTCCATGTCATTCGGCATCAGGGAAATACAAATCAAAACCACAATGCGATATCACCTCACACCAGTCAGAATGGCTAAAATCAACAAGTCAGGAAATGACAGATGCTGGCGAGGATGCGGAGAAAGGGGAACCCTCCTACACTGTTGGTGGGAATGCAAGCTGGTGCAGCCACTCTGGAAAACAGCATGGAGGTTCGTCAAAATGTTGAAAATAGTACTGCCCTATGACCCAGCAATTGCACTATTGGGTATTTACCCTAAAGATACAAACGTAGTGATCCAAAGGGGCACATGTACTCGAATGTTTATAGCAGCAATGTCCATAATAGCCAAACTATGGAAAGAACCTAGATGTCCATCAACAGATGAATGGATCAAGAAGAAGTGGTATATATACACAATGGAATACTATGCAGCCATCAAAAGAAATGAAATCTTGCCATTTGCGACAACATGGATGGAACTAGAGTGTATCATTCTTAGTGAAATAAGTCAAGCAGAGAAAGAAAACTATCATATGATCTCCCTGATATGAGGAAGTGGTGATGCAACATGGGGGCTTAAGTGGGTATGAGAAGAATCAATGAAACAAGATGGGTTTGGGAGGGAGACAAACCATAAGTGACTCTTAATGTCACAAAACAAACTGGGGGTTGCTGGGGGGAGGGGTTTTGGGAGAAGGGGGTGGGATTATGGACATTGGGGAAGGTATGTGCTTTGGTGAGTGCTGTGAAGTGTGTAAACCTGGTGATTCACAGACCTGTACCCCTGGGGATAAAAATATATGTTTATAAAAAAAAAAGAAGGATATCTATATAAAGCTTATTTTGCATAAATGAATAAGTCAATATTTTTATGCCATACTTCTTCCCTTTGCTACTTTTCTATGTCCCCTGACACCCCAGAGAAGAAATCATAGCATTAAGTAGTAAAGCTAATAAAAATAACTAAAATTTTGCATCATGTAAAAAATTTTTCCAAATAAAATTTCCAAGTAGAAAGACTAAACTAAGTCACCAAGCCCACAGATGAGCTAAAATCTCAGAAGAAATTATTTAAAAATTGCCAAACAAAAGATAAATACACTCCATAACAGATGCAATTTGGCTTATGATGCATAACAGTTTATCAATTATTATTATTACTAATTTATGGAAACTAAATCATAACCCACAAGTTACTTCTGGTTTTGATCTTTCATCATTATTATCTGGTAATAATAACAAGAATCAATACAAATTTCAAGAATTAATACAAATCAATACAAATACAATATTTAAATCAAAAACTTTTTCTGTATGATAGGACTACATAGTTAATTAAAATTATGTGTATATATTCACTCATGATGTGATAGTGTTATATTTAGAAATCTGATATAAAAATACCTCACTCTCCAGGCCTTGTCTAGTTGCTGAGTAATATTACACATATATGTGTGTATGCACACACACACACACACACACACACACACACAAGTGCTTCTAACTTACTAAAGCTTTTTATCTAGTTGGGAAGAACAAATTTTGGTTAGGAAAAACATGAGTAGTGTCAGGGTGAAGAAAGAATTGTTGCATATTTTGAAAAAATCTAATAAATTAATTTTTAAGTAATTAAACAGGAAAATAGAATTGTTTTAAGAGTTTTTTTTTTTTTTAAACATTGGAATTGAAGAAATGAGATCAGAAGCATTTTATCTTGATGAAGCCCCCAAAGTTTATTTTGCCTTTGGAGAAATATTTTGAAAGAAGTTGCTGTGGCCAGTATTGAAGAGGTTACTGCCTATGTTCTCCTCTAGGATTCTGATGGATTCCTGTCTCACTTTGACGTCTTCTATCCATTTCAAGTTTACCTTTGTGTATGGTGTAAGAGAATGGTGATGCCTCTAGTTTTGCTTTTCTTCTTCAACATTTCCTTAGCATCTTGGGGTCTCTTCTGGTTCCATACAAATTTTAGGATTGTTTGTTCTAGCTCTTTGAAAAATGCTGGCAGAATTTTGATAGCGATGGCATTGAATGTATAGATGGTTCTAGGCAGGATAGACATTATAACAATGTTTATTCTTCAGGTCCATGAGCATGGGATGGTCTTCCGCCTTTTTGTGTCTTCTTCAGTTCCTTTCATGAGTGTTCTGTAGTTCTTGGAGTACAGATCCTTTACCTCTTTGGTTAGGTTTACTCAGAGTTATCTGATGGTTATTGTTGCTATAGTAAATGGAATCAATTGTCTAATTTCCCTTTCTATTTTTTCATTGTTAGTGTATAAGACAGCAACTCATTTGTATACATTGATTTTGTATCCTGCCACATTATTGAATTGCTGTATGAGTTCTAGTAGTTTGGGGGTGGAGTTTTTTGGGTTTTCCATAAAAAAGTATCATGTCATCTGAGAAGAGAGTTTTACTTCTTCTTTGGTAATTTGAATAAATTTTATTTCTTTTTGTTGTCTGATTGCTGTTTCTAGGACTTCTAGTACTATGTTGAATAATGGTGGTGAGAGTGGACATCCTTGTCATGTTCCTGATCTCAAAGGGAAGGCTGTCAACTTTTCCCCATTGAGGATTATAGTTGCTGTGTGTTTTTCATAGATAGATTTTATGAAGTTAAGGAATGTTCCCTGTATCCTTATACTTTGAATCATTTTAATCTGGAATGGATGCTGTATCTTGTCAGTTGGTTTTGCTGTAGCAATTGAGAGGACCATGTGGTTCATCTCTCTTGTCTTATTGATTTGCTCTATCTCATTGATTGATTTGTGAATGTTGAACCTCCCTTGCATCCCATGGACAAATCCTACCTGGTCATGGTTGATAATCTTTTTTAAAGTTCTGTTAGATCCTATTAGCTAGCATCTTGTTGAGAATCTTGGCATCCATTTTTATTGTGGGTATTGGTCTGAATTCTCCTTTTTGGTGGGGTTTTTGCCTGGATTGGGATCAGGGTAATGCTGGCTTCATACAAAGAGTCTGGAAGTTTTTCTTCTGTTTCTATCTTTTGAAACAGCTTCAGGAGAATAGGTATTATTTCTTCTTTGAATGTTTGGTAGAATTCTCCTGGGAATCCATCAGGTCCTGGGCTCTTGTTTTTTGGGAGGTTTTTGATCACTGCTTCAATCTTGTTACTAGATACTGGTCTATTCAGGATGTCAATTTCTTCCTGATTCAGTTTTGGAAGTTTATTGATTTCCAGAAATGCATCCATTTCATCTAGGTTGCTTAACTTATTGGCATATAACAATTGATAATAATTTCTGAAGTTTGTTTTAATTTCCTTGGTGTTAGTCATGATCTCTCCCTTTTCATTCATAATTTCATTAATTTGAGTCCTCTCTCTTTTCTTTAGGATTAGTTTGGCCAATTGTTTATTGATCTTATTGATTCTTTCAAAAAAAAGTTTCTGGTTTAATTGATGTATTCTACTAGTTTCTCTCTCATCGATTGCTGCTCTAATCTTGATCATTTTCCTTCTTGTGTGTGTTTTTTGTTGGCTTAATTTGTTGTTAATTCTTCAGTTCCATAAGGTGTAAAGACAGCTGGTGTATTCTGGATTTTTTATTTTATTTATTTATTTATTTATTGAGGGAGGACTTGATGGCTATGGATTTTCCCCTTAGACCCACCTTTGTCATCCCCATAGATTTTGGACCAAAGCGTCTTCACTTTCATTGGTTTCCGTGATTTGTTTAAGTTTTTCTTTGTTTTCCTGGTAATCCAAACATTCTTAAGCAGGGTGGTCTTTATCTCCAAGTGTTTGAATTCCTTTCAAACATTTTCTTGTGGTTGAGTTCCAGTTTCAAAGCATTGTGGTCTGAGAATATGCAGGGAATAATCTCAATCTTTTGGTATCAGTTGAGCCCTGATTTGTAACCCAGTATGTGGTCTGTTCTGGAGAAAGTTCCATGTGACCTTGAGAAGAATGAGTATTCTGTTGTTTTAGGGTGGAATGTTCTGTGTATATCTACAAGGTTCATCTGGGTCAATGTGTCATTCAATGCTCTCATTTCTTTATTGATTTTCTGCTTGGATGATCTGTCTATTACTAAGAATAGCATGTTAAGATCTCTTGCTGCTATTTATATCAGTATGGCCCTTTATCTTGATGAACAGTTGTCTTATGTAGTTGACTTCTCCTGTATTGGGGGCATAAATATTTACAACTTGTAGATCTTCTTGGTGGATAGTCCCTTTAAAAATGATGTAGTATCATCCTTCTTTTTCTCTGACTACAGTCTTTACTTTAAAATCTAATTTATCTGATATGAGAATAGCTACCCCAGCTTTCTTTTGAGGGCCATTTGGCATGAAAGATGCTTCTCCACCTCTTCATTTTCAGGGTGGATGCAACCTTATGTTTCAAATGGTTCTCTTGTAGACAACATATGAACGGGTCCTGTTGTTTTATTGAATCTGCAATGCTGTGCTGTTTTATGGGAGCTTTTAGGCAGTTCATGACTGATTATTGAAAGATACATTTTTTTCTTTTCTTTCTTTATTATTTTTTAAGATTTTATTTATTTATTTGACAGACAGAGATCACAAGTAGGCAGAGAGGCAGGCAGAGGGAGAGGAGAAAGCAGGCTCCCCACTGAGCAGAGAACCCAATGCAGGGCTCAATCCCAGGACCCAGGGATCATGACCCAAGCTGAAGGCAGAGGCTTTAACCCACTGAGCCACCCAGGCGCCTCTGAAAGTTACATTTTTATTGACATCATGTTGCCTGTGAAGTCCGTGTTTCTATAGATGGTCTCTGAAAATTTCTGTTCTGTGACACTCTTGGGTTCTTTCCTCTTACCCCCGGCCCCGCCAAATATTTCTTGTAGTGCTGGCTTGGTGGTCACATACTTTTTTTTTTTTTTTTTTTAAGATTTTATTTATTTGAGAGAGAGAGAGAGCGATCACAAGTAGGCAGAGAGGCAGGCAGAGAGAGAGAGGGGAGGAAGCAGGCTCCCTGAGGAGCATAAAGTCCTCTGCAGGGCTTGATCTCAGGACCTTGGGATCATGACCTGAGCCAAAGGCAGAGGCTTTAACCCACTGAACCACCCAGATGCCCCATGGTCACATACTCTTTTAAACCTTGTCAGTTTTGGAAGCTGGCAAGTTTTGGAAGTTTATCTTTACATCTATTTTGAATGCCATGATATATGCTGGATAAAGCATTCTTGGCTGTATGTTGTTCTCATGTAATGCCCTGGATATGTCTTGCCAGCTGTTTTTGGCTTGCCAGGTTTCTGTGGGCAGGTCTGATGTCATTCTGATGGACCTTCCTCTGTACAAAGGAATCTCTTCCCCCTTACTGTTCTCAAAAGCTCTTGTCTAAAATTATTCTTCATCAGTCTTGCAATCAAGAGCCTTGAGGTCTTTCTAGATTTGTTCATCTTAAGGGGTGCTCCTTCTACCTGTAGGACACTAATGCTTATTCCATTCCCCATACTGGGAAAACTTTCATATAGAATTTGTTCAACTGTATCTTCAATTCTTTCTTTCTCCTTCCCCTCAGGGATCCCAATAATTCTGACATTGGAATGTTTCATGGCATCATTTATTTCCCCAATTCTGTTTTCACGCCTTTTGTTCCAGGCCTCCTCCTGATCATTTTTCTCTATCAGTTTGTCCTCTAGATCACTAATCCTATCTTCTGCCTTGATTACCTTAGCTGTTAACATATTTAGATTAGATAGGATCTCAGTGATAGCATTTTTACCTTCTTCCTGGGTAGCTTTCACTTCCACCCTTAGTGATTCCAATTCCTGGATAATTGTTACCCAGAATTCCCTTTCTGATATACTGTTTATGTCCATATATAATAGTTGTGATGGAGAGGCCTCAATATCTGAATTTTTCCTCTGTTGGGTGTTCCTCCCCTAGACATTCTGATGAGAGGTAGTTGAAGGGATGTTTAGCTGAATATATCAACCACAATCTGGCCAGGTGAACCGTGGAAAGCTTTGGACCATTTGGAAGTCACTACCAAAAAGAAAGAAGAAAGAAAAAAGAGAGAGAGAGAGAGAGAAAGAGAGAGAAAAGAGAGAAGACCCAGCCAGAATGCACCCTGAAAGTAAGATTTATAAGGTATACAAACAAAAAATGAACAAATAACTAACAAAAGTAAATGACAAGAAAAATAGAAAACCCAGCCAAAATGAACCCAGATGATATGATTTATATAATATCAGAACAAAAACAAATACACAGAAACACTGACAAAAGAAAAAGATGGGATGCTGGTTATAAGTCCTTGATGTGGGCAAGGAAAGTTACTTTGATTCTTCCTGGGTGTATCTTGTTATCTTTCTTAATGGAGTCAGCTTTCCAGAGATAAAGGGAGATTAAAACTGGTTTATATTTAGGTAGGGGTAATATTAATTAGGGAAAGAGGTTTACCTTGAAGCTTGTATCTGTATGTATATTAAAAGAAATAGAAAAGAAAAAGAAAAACACAAGTATATGTATGAGAAAAATTCAAGTTAAAAATGTTATTATGGGATATATTGTATTAAACATCTAGTTGTAATGGTAAGTAGGTTAAAAAATTTAAAAAGAACAAGAATAGTAAGATTGAATTAAAACAGAAGTTGTATCTATGAAATATACAGCTTTTAGGATATTAATGGGAGCTTAATATCTTGTTTTCCCCTGATGTTGGGGTTTTACAGTTTTATGGGGACTCTGTGGTGGTTGTCCTCTCATTCTTTGGCTGGCTTGCAGGGGGAGGGGCCTGCTGCGTTTTTGTTTTTCAGTCTGTCTTGCTTGGGTTGAGTCTTCCAGTCCCCTATCAAGGGGCCAGGTTCTGTGGAAACCATTTTTTTAGGCTTTTGTTCTCTGGAGGTTTTTGTCCTTTGACAGTTTTTTGTAACTTTTTGGAGGTTTAAGAAAAAGCTAACTAACCGAGTCCTCAGTCTCAGAGAGAAGCCTCAGTCTGCTCCCCTCTGGGTGGTCCAGAACACACAAACTCCCCCTCTGCAAACTCTTTTGAGCTGTGCAACCTCTCACTGTCAGTGCTTGTCCCCAGCCACCATCTCAGGGGTCACCCGAAGCAACTGCTTGTCTCTGCACCCCCATACCACTAAAACCATAAGTGACATTGGTTCACAGAGCCTGCTTCTGGTGGCTGCCTTTGCCTGGACTGCTGTCTGGAGTAGTTCCTTCAAGTCGGGGCTGGGAGTGTCCAGACTCCTGGCCAGCCTTAGAGACTGCTGGCTAGAGCCCCCATGGAGAACTCTTAGGCTCAGGTGGGGAGCACGATTCAGACTGGTTGCACAGTGAGCACAGAGTGTAAAAGGCTGTGGTTCTAGAGAGTCCCATCAGACTCCATCATGCAGGGAGGTGGGAGTGTGACCCAGCTGAGCGGTGGTGCATGCCGCATAACCCTGGGGTCCTGGGGACCGGGAACTGGAGTCTCCACTGCTGTACTCTCTATGGCATGGGTGGTCACCAGAGTGGCTGTTCTGGGTCTGTGGGCTTAGGTCCCTGCCTGTGCCCTCCCAATTCCACCAGCTGCCCTTTAAGATATTTTGCTCTCTTTGAGTGCTTTTAACTAGACTCCAAATTAATGCTAGTCCCCAATCACAGGGCACTTTCGTATTGGGGTATTACTTTCCAATGCTTTGCTTTGGTAGCTCCCTCCCCTTTCTGTTTATTCTCCAATATCAGTCTGATCATACCCAGTACACTTTACTCTCCACTGGTGTCTTCTGCCCCATAGGGATCCAGAAGTGTATATAATCCAATATCTCAGACTGGTTTCATGGGTGTTCAGAATGATCTGGTAGATAATCAGCTCACTTTAGTTGACTGGCTGAAACAGGGTCTCCTACTTCTCTGCCATCTTGCCCCTCCTCCTCCTAAGGTGTAATTTAAATGGTAGCTAATATGGAGAAATTGCATTGGACATGAAGATTAAAGAAACTGAAGATTCAGGTAATTGTTTATATTCAGAGGCATCAACACCTCCCATGGTTGATGAAGCTGAGAGTATAGAAAGAAATACTGAGTTAAGCACCACTTAAATCAAGGTAAAATACAGGTGGGGGATCTTAAGCATCTGAATGCAGCAAACCTGACAATGTTAAAACATAAGCATCATTGTTGTTTTGCGGATATGCTTTATTTTATATCATGTTGCATTTACAATCTTTTTATATCTATTTTGTGCCAGTACCATGCTGTCTTGGTGATCACAGCTTTATAATAAAGCTTGAAATCAGGCAATATGATGCCCCAAGCTTTGTTTTTCTTTTTCAACATTTCCTTAGCAATTTGGAGTCTTTTCTGGTTCCATACAGAATTTTAAGATTGTTTGTTCCAACACTTTGAAGAATGCCTGAGGAATAGGAGAAGATATTCACAAATGACAATACAGACAAAGGCCTGATAACCAAAATCTATAAGGTACTCCTCACACTCAACACTCAAAAAGCAGATCACCACATCAAAAAATGGACAGAAGACATACAAATGGCTAACAGACACATGAAAAAAATGTTCATCATCATTACCCATCAGGGAGATTCAAATTAAAACCACACTGAGATACTATCTTACACCAGTTAGAATGGCCAAAATTAACAAGATAGGAAACAACAGGTGTTGGAGCAGATGTGAAGAAAGGGGCACCCTTTTACACTTTTGGTGGGAATGCAAGTTGTTGCAGCCACTTTGGAAAATAGTTTGAAGATTCCTTTAGAAATTAAAAATAGAGCTACCTTATGACCCTGCAATTACACTACTTGGTATTTACCCCAAAGATACAGATGTAGTGAAAATAAAGGAGATCTGTACCCTAATGTTCATGGCAGCAATGGCCACAATCGCCAAACTGTGGAAAGAGCCAAAATGCCCTTCAACAAACAAATGGATAAAGAAGGTATGATCCATATATACAATGGAATATTGCATCTCCATCAGAAAGGATGAATACCCAACTTTTGTATCAACATGGACAGAACTGGAAGAGATTATGCTGAGTGAAATAAGTCAAGCAGAAAGTCAATTATCATATAGTTCACTTACTTGTGGAGCATAAGGAGTAACATGGCATGGAGGACATTAGGAGAATGAAAGGAAAAGTGAATTGGGGAAATCAGAGGAGACAAAACATGAGAGACAGTGGACTTTAAGAAACAAACTGAGGGTTTTGGAAGGGAAGGGGGTGGGAAGATGGGTGAGCCTGGTGGTGGGTATTTTGGAAGACACATATTGCATGGAGCACTGGGTGTGGTGCATAAACAATAAATCTTGGACACTGAAAAATAAAATAAAATTTAGAAAAAGGAAATAAGATCAAGGGGTATAGAATTTAAGTGAAGACTAGCTTAAGGATTCATTGATACAGTCTTTGTAAAATCTAAGTAAACTTTTGTTGGAAAACTTTTTAAGAACAGAATAAACATTGCTATAAAAGAAGTTCTTTCAGGGGTGCCTGGGTGGCTCAGTGGGTTAAAACCTCTACCTTCAGATTGGGTCATGGTCCCGGGGTCCTGGGATCAAGCCCCACATCGGGCTCTCTGTTCTGCGGGGAGCCTGCTTCCTCCTCTCTCTCTGCCTACTTGTGGTCTCTCTCTGTCAAATAAATAAATAAACATCTTTTATCTTTTAAAATATTCTTATCATTCATGAAGGCTAAAAGACACTGTTGGAATTTGACTTAATTTACAAGTGAAACAATGAGTTTGGTAGAAGCCTATATACAAAGGGAGTCAAGGAATATTTAGAGTGTTTAGCTTTTTTTTCTTTTTTAATCAAGGTCTTTTGGCAAATTAGTATGGGAGGACTTAAACTGAGTTTCTCGTATTGCCTAATCTAAGGTATATTCTACAACAATTCATTATTTTAATATTCAGTCACTGTTTCATTTGGTTTGCTATGGATGTTGCCAATCACAAGTAATACTCTAGAAGAATTTACACATTTGGAATATGTAATTCTAAAATTACACATGAGCCAGTTACATTGAAGACTATAATAACATATATAGTAAACAAAATAAAAAAGCAAAAAAAAAAAAAAAAGCAAATTGACATTTGGGACCCACGAGAATATTGAGTGATTTAATTGTACCATGAAAACTGTCAATAATTCACTTCTCACTGATGTAATAATTGAAAGTTATATATATATACTTATTTATAAGAAAATTGAAAAAATATTTAATGTATTCCCTGGAGCCTAGGTTGGTTTATGACTGTTACCAAGGACTTCTGGTTTCAGCTCCGATATTTGAAAAGCCTGGATATCCAGAGAGCTTCCAAGGGCTGTGAGTAAGATCCTTACAAGTAAAAATAAAACAAACTGAATTCAACAACTTTATGTGGACCCATCAAATAACTGAGGTCACGGGCGCCTGGGTGGCTCAGTGGGTTAAAGCCTCTGCCTTTGGCTTAGGTCATGATCTCAGGGTCCTGGGATTGAGCCCCACATTGGGCTCTCTGCTAGGCAGGGGGCCTGCTTCTCTCTCTCTCTCTCTCTCTCTGCCTGCCTTTCTGCCTGCTTGTGATTGCTCTCTCTGAGTCAAATAAACAAAATATATTAAAAAAAAATAACTGAGTCGAAGGCCAAACTTCCACCCCAAATTCTGGAGATGGACCAATCCAGAGATTGATTGCCAACAACTACATAGCTGGATTAGAAGCCTCTAAAGTCATAAGCAGGTAGGAATTGTTAAATAATAATTTTAATGAGGTGCTAGAAGTTGAGAATAAAATAGATTAAGTTTGAGATTCACCAGGGAACTGACACATCAGAGGGTCCCACAGAATTTTGTAGAATTTTACCGCCAGGACCCTTATTCAGATTCTCTTTATGAAGATTTGAGAATGATCCTTGTATGCTTCTGGCAAGAAGAGGGAAAGACAAATCCTTGTGATTATGTCTAATGCTTTTTTGATTATAAAAGTCTAATGCCCAGGGAGCAAACCATTATTGGTGCATTGTCCCAGAGACTTAGGCATTCCTTTCTTTCCAGGTCTCTCCAGTATTCCCTCACTAAAGAGGGGAAGAAGTTATCCTAGAGACAACACTGGTAAATTTAGTCACAACCAGAGATACAGGCCTACTAAAAGACCACAAGTTAATTGGAAAATCACATAATGCACCCATCCTCACACATTACTCCAATATCAACAGGGCTACAATGTAATAATAGTGAATTATACCTGGAAAAGCTGCAGGGCAGAAACTCTTGGAGAACCAAAAAGGAAAGCCAGAAGTCAAGAGGGGAGACAAAATCAAGGCACCAGAGGAATCTGAAGCTACCAATGGCTCAAGCAAGTCCTAAACAGAAGCGAACATATTGCCAACAGATGAAGACTGGTTTTCTATTCTTTTCTTTTTTTCCAAAGACTTTTTATTTGTTTATTTGACAGAGATAGATCACAAGTAGGCAGAGAGAGGAGGGATAGCAGGCTCCCCACTCAGCAGAGAGCCTGATGCAGGGCTGGATCCCAGGACCCTGAGACCCTGACCTGACCTGAAGGTGGAGGCTTGACACACTGAGTCAAACAGGCATCCCTGAAGACTGGTTTCCAACAACAATAAAAACAACAACAAAAATAGAAGATAAGCCGAAGGCAAACAAACAGACAAACAAAAAGACACCGCATGAAGAGATAAAGCATTAGGGCCAAACTCAGACATAATATAGACATTTTATTTGTCAGTAGAGAATTTAAAATAACTATGTATAATATATTAAGGTCTAATGGAAAAAAAATGCATTGATATTATAAGAAGATTGAAACTTAAGAAAAAATTTAAAAAAAAATGCAAAAAACCCCACAGTGTATCAGTTTGACTAGGTATGATACCTAGTTTTTTGTTCAAACACTAATACAGATGTTGCTGTAAAGTTGTTTTGTAGATGTAATTAAAATCTGCAACCCATTGACTGTGTATAAAGGAGATCATTCTTGAAAATGTTAAGGGCCTCTTATGGTTTTGGGTGCAATTGTAAATGGGATTGACTCCTTAATTTCCCTTTCTTCTGTCTTGCTGTTGGTGTAGAGAAATGCAACTGATTTCTGTGCATTGATTTTATATCCTGACACTTTACTGAATTCCTGTATAAGTTCTAGCAGTTTTGGAGTGGAGTCTTTTGGGTTTTCCACATATAGTATCAAATCATCTGCGAAGAGTGATAATTTGACTTCTTCTTTGCCGATTTGGATGCCTTTAATTTCCTTTTGTTGTCTGATTGCTGAGGCTAGGACCTCTAGTACTATGATGAATAGCGGTGGTTATAATGGACATCCCTGCCGTGTTCCTGACCTTAGCGGAAAAGCTTTCAGTTTTTCTCCATTGAGAATGATATTTGCGGTGGGTTTTTCATAGATGGCTTTGATGATATTGAGGTATGTGCCCTCTATCCCTACACTTTGAAGAGTTTTGATCAGGAAGGGATGCTGTACTTTGTCAAATGCTTTTTCAGCATCTATTGAGAGTATCATATGGTTCTTGTTCTTTCTTTTATTGATGTGTTGTATCACATTGACTGACTTGCGGATGTTGAACCAGCCTTGCAGCCCTGGAATAAATCCCACTTGGTCGTGGTGAATAATCTTTTTAATGTACTGTTGAATCCTATTGGCTAGTATTTTGGTGAGAATTTTTGCATCTGTATTCATCAAGGATATTGGTCTATAGCTCTATTTTTTGGTGGGATCCTTGTCTGGTTTTGGGATCAAGGTGATGCTGGCCTCATAAAATGAGTTTGGAAGTTTTCCTTCCATTTCTATTTTTTGGAACAGTTTTAGGAGAATAGGAATTAGTTCTTCTTTAAATGTTTGGTAGAATTCCCCCGGGAAGCCGTCTGGCCCTGGGCTTTTGTTTGTTTGGAGATTTTTAATGACTGTTTCAATCTCCTTACTGGTTATGGGTCTGTTCAGGCTTTCTATTTCTTCCTGGTTGAGTTGTGGTAGTTTATATGTTTCTAGGAATGCATCCATTTCTTCCAGATTGTCAAATTTGTTGGCGTAGAGTTGCTCATAGTATGTTCTTACAATAGTTTGTATTTCTTTGGTGTTAGTTGTGATCTCTCCTCTTTCATTCATGATTTTATTTATTTGGGTCCTTTCTCTTTTCTTTTTGATAAGTTGGCCTAGGAATAAACGTAACCAAAGAGACACAGAATCTATACTCAGAAAACTATAAAGTACTCATGAAAGAAATTGAGGAAGACACAAAGAAATGGAAAATGATCCATGCTCCTGGATTGGAAGAATAAATATTGTGAAAATGTCTATGCTACCTAAAGCAATCGACACATTTAATGCAATTCCTATCAAAGTACCATCCATCTTTTTCAAAGAAATGGAACAAATAATTCTAAAATTTATATGGAACCAGAAAAGACCTCGAATAGCTAAAGGGATATTGAAAAAGAACGCCAACGTTGGTTGCATCACAATCCCGGACTTCAAGCTCTATTACAAAGCTGTCATCATCAAGACAGCATGGTACTGGCACAAAAACAGACCCATAGATCAATGGAACAGAATAGAGAGCCCAGAAATAGACTCTCAACTCTATGGTCAACTAATCTTCGACAAAGCAGGAAAGAATGTCCAATGGAAAAAAGACAGCCTCTTCAATAAATGGTGCTGGGAAAATTGGACAGCCACATGCAGAAAAATGAAATTGGACCATTTCCTTACACCACACACAAAAATAGACTCAAAATGGATGAAGGACCTCAATGTGCGAAAGGAATCCATCAAAATCCTTGAGGAGAACACAGGCAGCAACCTCTTCGACCTCAGCCGCAGCAACATCTTCCTAGGAACAATGCCAAAGGCAAGGGAAGCAAGGGCAAAAATGAACTATTGGGATTTCATCAAGATCAAAAGCTTTTGCACAGCAAAGGAAACAGTTAACAAAATCAAAAGACAACTGACAGAATGGGAGAAGATATTTGCAAAGGACATATCAGATAAAGGACTAGTGTCCAGAATCTATAAAGAACTTAGCAAACTCAACACCCAAAGAACAAATAATCCAATCAAGAAATGGGCAGAGGACATGAACAGACATTTCTGCAAATAAGACATCCAGATGGCCAACAGACACATGAAAAAGTGCTCCATGTCATTCGGCATCAGGGAAATACAAATCAAAACCACAATGCGATATCACCTCACACCCGTCAGAATGGCTAAAATCAACAAGTCAGGAAATGACAGATGCTGGCGAGGATGCGGAGAAAGGGGAACCCTCCTACACTGTTGGTGGAAATGCAAGCTGGTGCAACCTCTCTGGAAAACAGCATGGAGGTTCGTCAAAATGTTGAAAATAGTACTGCCCTATGACCCAGCAATTGCACTATTGGGTGTTTACCCTAAAGATACAAAAGTAGTGATCCAATGGGGCACGTGTACTCGAATGTTTATAGCAGCAATGTCCACAATAGCCAAACTATGGAAAGAACCTAGATGTCCATCAACAGATGAATGGATCAAGAAGATGTGGTATATATACACAATGGAATACTATGCAGCCATCATAAGAAATGAAATCTTGCCATTTGCGACAACATGGATGGAACTAGAGCGTATCATGCTTAGCAAAATAAGTCAAGCAGCGAAAGACAACTATCATATGATCTCCCTGATATGAGGAAGGGGTGATGCAACATGGGGGCTTAAGTGGGTACGAGAAGAATAAATGAAAGAAGATGGGATTTGGAGGGAGACAAACCATAAGTGACTCTTAATTTCACAAAACAAACTGAGGGTTGCTGGGGGGAGGGGGTTTGGGAGAAGGGGGTGGTATTATGGACATTGGGGAGGGTATGTGTTTTAGTGAGTGCTGTGAAGTGTGTAAACCTGGTGATTCACAGACCTGTACCCCTGGGGATAAAAATATATGTTTATAAAAAATAAAAAATTATATTAAAAAAAAGTAAAAAGAAAATGTTAAGGGCCTCATTTCAATTGAAAACCTTAGAAGCAGAAACTGAGTTTCTGAGAGAAGGAATTCTGATATAAAAACGCAACACCGAGGATTGCCTTGTTATATCAGTAGGTTATATCAGTCTGCCTTTGGCTCAGGTTATAATTGCAGGACCCTGGGATTGAGCTGTGTGGGGCTCCCTGCTCAGCAGGGAGTCTACTTCTGCCTCTCTCTTTGCCCCTCTCCACACCCTTGCTTATGTATAATTTCTTTCTCCCTCTCTCAAATAAATAAAGAAATAAATAAGACTGTACTATTGAAATTCTGTTTGAGTTTCCCCTGACCAATCTGCCTTCCATATTCTGCACTTAAGACTACACTATTAAGTCCTGTAGGAGTTTCCAGCCAGACCCTCTTCTATAGAGATTAGACCCACCAAATTCAACCCAACTCTTAAAACTCCAATCTTTCTTTCCTTTTGCCTTTGATAGAAAGATTGATCCCACTGGTTCTGTTTGTCTGGAAAATCCTGACTGCCAAAGTCCTTGTACTGAAATGGAAAGAGGAAAAATAATAGAAAAAACAAACAGAAAAGAATTTCCTAGAACTTACAGATTTTCAAAATGTGTAAAATACACATTAGAATACTGGAAAGAGACAAGAGGGAAAATGGAGCAGAATAAATATTTGGGGTAACAACAACTGAGAACTTTCCAAAAGTAAGGACAAACCACATATCCTGGAAGTTCAGAGAACACCAAGCCAATTAAATACCTAAAAGAAAATAAAACAACAACAAAAAACAAAAACTGACACCTAGGCATACATATCACAAATAGAGACTGTAAGGACCTATTTAGCTAGAGCTACTCCGTCTTGGTTAAAAGCCATTTTGTTGTTTGTGCAGTAAAACTTAAACTGACACTGCCCCCCACCCCCCAGAGAAACTTACTTAGAAGCAAGTCTGGGAAACCAGTAAAATATGGTCAGATAGTTCCTAATAACAGAGCCCAGAATACAAGGCCAGGTCAGCCAGTTCTTGATAACAGAGCCAAGAATACAAGGACGAGTTGGGCCCGGTGGAGACATCCAATCAGTAAGAAACACACATACTTTTTCCCTAACCACCAAAGAATGTAAACCCCGCCATTTGCATGCTAACCTTGAGCACTAATTCCGACCAGAGTAATAGGTTAGGTCAAACAGCTACTATAGGGTAAACTGTAATTTAATTGGCCACCTGCGTGTGACCTAACATGACTACAATCTCATTGGCCACCTATGTGTGGCCAGACTTTTGCTCTATATAAGGTAGTCTGTAAGATGGGGAGGGGTCGCCATCTTCGGAGGCGGCCCTGACCAGTCAGTCAGTCAATTCTTAAGCCTAAAAGATCAGGATGGTCGCTCTCTTCAGAGACAGCCCTGGCTGGTTAGTCTGACTTCTAATGCTTAACATAGAATAGAGCTTTGCATAATTTTAACTTTGTCTCAGTCTCTTTCCCCTGGCCCATCAGTCTAACTTCTAATACTTATCATTAAAAAAAAAAAAAAAAAAAAAAAAGCTTTTAATAACTTTTACTTTGTCTTGGTCTCATTTCATTTAATAATGGACCTAACAGAGACCAAAGACAAAAATAAAATCCTGAAGCAAACCAGTATTAGCTGGTGGTTGCTGGAAGAGGAAGGGAACCTTATCTTTTAAAGAAACAAGGGTTAAGAATTATAGTAGACTTCTTGGCAGAACCTTATCAACCTAGAATTTTATACCCAGAGAAACTGTCCTTTAAAAAATGGAGAAATATATTCTCAGACAAATAAAATCTGAAGGAATAGATTTTTGCACTTGCCCATGTAGACAAAGTAAATTTAAGAACAAGGAAAACTGGGGCATGTGGATGGCTCAGTGGGTTAAAGCCTCTGCCTTCAGCTCAGGTCATGATTCCAGGGTCCTGGCATCAAGTCCCATGTGGGGCTTTCTGCTCAGCAGGGAGTCTGCTTCCCTTCCTCTTTCTCTGCCTGCCTCTCTGCTTACTTGTCATCTCTGTCTGTGAAATAAACAAATAAAATCTTAAAAAAAAAAAAGAACAAGGAAAATTCTCAGTGGCAAAGGGTAGCATTACCTAATGACAAAAGAATCAATTCTCCAAGCCAGTCCTAAATGTGTAAACATTTCACAAAAGAACATCAAAATGACTAAGGGTGGATTGGGGAGGTGGGGATGGGAGGTGGGGTTGCTATAGAACTCCAAGGAGAAATATACAAATCCACTTCTACAAACTTTTCTTAAATATCACTATTTCAGTAATTGGTAGTTCAAGCAGACAAATATTAGCAAATATATAGTTGACTTGAAGAGCACTTCAACAAATTTGATATAATAGTAATTTGCAGAATAATAAATCATTGAAAAAGTAAATGAAGGAATACAAATAAAATGAACAATTCACCTATGAAGACCTTCAAATAATTTCAGTAGATAATCTGTCTTAAAAGGAAATAGAATTTTATTCCTCAGTTTGGGATGTGTGTGTGTGTGTGTGTGTGTGTGTGTGTGTGGCATTGTTGTTGTTGTTTTGATTTGCTTTTTTCTCTAAGTAAGCTTTCCAGCATGGAGTGCAATGGGAACTTGAACTATAATCCTGAGGTCAAGACCTGAGCTGAGACTATAAGAGGTGGAAGATTAACTAACTGAGCCACCCAGGTGTTCCATTCCTTATTTCTTAATTGTGAGCTGAAAATAGTGACTTTCTTTTAAAGAGTATAATGTAGAAAAGGCAGAAGGATATAAGTTGCCAGTAGAGACACTTATTTATTGTTGATATTATTATTATTAAATTTTAATATATGTTTTTGTCTTTTCCTGTATTTTTTTTCTAATCTATTCTTGTATGTTATATTTTAGGAGTATTATAGTTTTATACTTTAAAGTTAGGTCAGTGATTTATTTTGATTTAATTTTTGTGAACGATGTAAGGCCTGCACTTAATTTTATTTTCTTTTTTTGCATATGACTACCCAATTATGCCAGTACCATTTGTTAAAGAGACTATCTTTGCTCCATTGTTTGCCCCTCTTTTATCCACCCCCCTGTTTTTGATGTTGAAGATTAATGAAGTAGTTTCCTATGCTATTTATACCTATTTTTATCAGGTTAGTATAATTAATTTTCTAATTTAAAAGATATTTTCAACTACAAACATATATTACACTGCTTTGAGATCATATAATTTTGTCACATTTTAGTTTGTTCATATACTAAATGCATAAGGATATATATATAGAGAGAGAGAGAGATGATAGATAGATAAATGATAGATAGATTTAGGTCATGCTTTTAGTCTATGAACTAAACCTTACTTTATGATAACTATTTTTAAAAACGTTGTATATATTTAACTAGTTCATAGAGGATGTTCTATCTACATCTCTGTAAAAATACAGCCATTTTTGTAACAATTTCCTAATAATTATAGGAATTTAATCCTCTGGTTCCCTAAAAGGAATTCCAAAGCTTCATAGCAAACTCACAGGGGCACCAAATAATATTTTAAATTTTTGGTGAAATGCAGTGAGATCTTTGGATTCTGTGCATTCTAATATTTTTTTATATCTACTTCACACATGGAGCTATCATCTGTTTTGGTCTGGGGTATCAAAGAAAAACAGTTGCTGAGAGACTAAGGCAGCTATAAACCATGAAATACTGGTACCTCTGGTTTAGTAATTTTAATGAATGGTATAACTTGATAACAACACGTGGTTGAATTGGTTTGAATATTTCATAGATCATCATGATTCTGTAACATAACAACATTCTTTTAGACAGTAAATATGTTTTATATAAAAAATTTTCTGCATTGGACACCGGGGTGGTTTAGTTGTTAAGTGTCAGCCTTATGCTTTAGTCATGATCCCAGGATCCTGGGATCAAGACCCACATCAGGCTCCTTGCTCAACAGGGAATCTGCTTCTCCTTCTGAATGCTTCTCCTTCTGCCTGCTGCACCCCTGCTTGTGCTCTCTCTCTCCTTCTCTCTTTCCCTCTCTGACAAATTAATAAATAAAATCCTTATTTATTTATTTATTTTCTACAGTGGAAAAGTCATCGTGTGTGTGTGTGTGTGTGTGTGTGTGTGTGTGTGTGTGTGTTGTGTGTGTGTTTGTGAAAGAAAGATTGTTTTTTAGGATAAGATCATAGGAGAGAAAGAATGGCTCAACACAGTCAAATCAATGTTTTCAAATTTTCTAAGAGCCTATCCAGACTACTCTAAGTGCAGCCACTGATATGGGTTATTGAGGGAAGAAGAATCTAATCGACCCATGGAGGAGTAAGTCATATGGAGACATGAAATATAATTTAAGGATGTTTACATAATAGGAAATAAATTGAGATTAAGGATGAGCGTGTGATACTTAGGTCTTATTAATAGACACAACTAGAAAGAATATTGAATTATAATCAGTGTACAACATATAACATAATACTGAAGTTGAATTATTTGGCCATCAACTTATTTGACTATAAATTCAATTATGATTTTGGTGCTGTTAAGCAGCCTTTTCTTTAGTATGTAAGATGGATCCAAAATTAATCAAATATTACTTTTAAAGTCACCTTAAAATGCTTTTTAGTTTAAGTTTACTTTTACTTTCATTAAGATTTTTAATGTTTTATAGTGGCTCAATGGCATTTTAGGCTGTTACATTGAGTGTAATAAATTGGTCATATATGGTTTCCTGTGGTCATCTAAAACTAGAGCATAGTGTAGAGTCAATTTTCTTAATTCAATTAAATAAAAAGTATGTTGATGACAATAGCAAATCTGTAGGTTCAGTGAATATCCAGTATAGCAACTTTAGAAATAAATATCTCTTCCATACCTTCCTAATATCACTTCTCTCACTTTTGTATGTTTTTAGACTTGTTTCAAATTAGGGGTATCTAGATATCAAAACTAAAATTTTCCTTAAAACCATTTAAGTATATAAATTTATATTTAAACTATGTATTATACACTGCTATGATGTGAAAAATAAATGAATATTAGATATTTCACATAAAGAACCTAGACAGAAAACAGGTTGAATGATCTCATTTACATAAATTCCTGTATAAAGTCCCAAGTGCATCATCTGGAAATGTTATTTCCTAAAGTGGAGCTTGGCCTCAATGCACAACCTTCTTTGACTGAATTTCCTTTTGGCAACACTTCTCTGCATGAATCTAAGAGACGGATAGATTAAATATGACTTTATAGAGGGTTAATTTTCTCCTATTTCCAACTAGGATGATTACATGTAGAGTTACTCTGGACTCACTTTTAAAGAAAACCTGTACTTTAATAAATAACAAAATTTTAAAAAGCTTTTAGCTCTAGAGGGAAAGCAATCTATCTTCCAAAACGAAAAAATAGAGAATAATTTCATCATTTATGAAACACTCTTGTTAATATTAATATCCCACCTTTAATTGGTTCCTCTGGACATTCAATCAACTCAACATGTTCAATTTTACTGAGAATACAACTGTGAATATATTCAAAAGTTTCAAAGAGTATAACTGTTAAAAGTGCAGACAGGAAATTATGGTCATTAAGTCTCATACAGCTTCAACTACTTTTGAAAGTATTTTGACAGTCTGTAAATATATTAAAGAACCATTGACATAAAAATTGTATGTTAAGTTAAACTGTATTATTTATTTTTTTTAGAAAAACATTCATTTTTGACAGGGAATAGTTTCAAAGGAAACTTGCTTATGTGATTTAGGATACTTGTAAGTGTATGTGTACTGTACTATTTTCTGGAGTTTTAGGAAAAAAATATTCTACCCCAAGATTTTATTTTCAACCCTTTAAAAATCTGAAGCCCTTGAATATCTCAGGCAATATTTATTGCCACCTTTATAATTTGACCAAATACATCCCAATATAAACAGGGCTATAACATTACTTAGATTTAAAGAACAAAATTGTCTCCATTTGGAATAAATATTTCTATGAGATAGTCTACTTTAAAATAAATAATAGAAATTCTAGTCATATGTCAACATAATTATGCTAATATAATCAAACTGCAAGGAAAACTACAATATTGTCTAACTCCATCAAATCCATTCTTCTTTTACAAGTATCAGCCCTATAACATTGCCCATTGAGATCACCAACACAAGAATGGGTCTAGATTTGGGTACATTTGCCTCTCTGCTCATATCAAGTTACACTTGGAATTAAAAACAGTCATGTATACATATAGCTTTAAATTTTTCATCGTTTTATAATTTCCAAATCTATAATTCCTAACTTTGAAGTACTATAAATGTGATTTAAAATGTAATTGAAAAACAAGTTCAAGTAACTAATTTTTTTTTTAATTTTGGAATAAGATAATTAGAAGTATAACAGAAGTCGCATGCTATTTATTTCCTGATTAGAAATCCATACATGAATTACCAGTGTAAAGAAAAGTACTTGAAATAATCCAGATTATTTTAAAAACCATCTAATACAAAAACTAGAGCACAAAAGCAAAGTTTATCAAGATAAGTTATTACTCCACAGAATTCTTGGGATGTTTTCCTATTAACCCACATAATAACATGTGGTTTTGCTACTGCTGTACCAGCTATGAATTTATTTTCCATACTTTTTAATTCTTTTCCAAGTAAAATTCTGATTATACACACAACCACACATATACAGTTACAATTTCAGTATGAAAGTAACATGTTTCAAAATATCCCCATTTAAAAGTGATGGGACTCTGTTGTTCTTAACATTGTATAAAAACAGTATTTACTCTTCTTAATAGTCTAGTCTACTAATTTTGATTAGGGTTCTGTGGTTTCAATATATTACTAAATAAGCTAAAACAATAAAAAATCTTATGAAAATTTGGCTTGCTATTCTTATTTTTGTTTTGTTTTACTATAAATTCCTATATATAGGATTTTTTTTCTGTTTGTTTTGCTGTACAGGAAAATGTTTATAACAGTCTTGATTGATATTTACAAACTTTACTCCAGAAAAAATTTTTAAATCAACCTATTTTTATAGCAGTATCATTTTACTTGTATTTTATTTGTTTTTGAATGATTGCTTTGTTTTAATTCATGTTATTCTGTAAAGCATCTTGTTGGATTTAGCTCTTTTGAAATGAGAATTTTTGTTGCCACATAAAACCAGATTACTGCGGTAAACATGATTTGTAAGGTGTATATGTTGCATTATTTTTGTAATGCTTGAATATAAGATCTTCAGTATCATTTTTATCTTATGTTACAAAGTAAAAGTTGAGTGTGGCAATAGCTACTTCCAGGGAGGATGTAGTAGACACAGCAGCCCAATGTTCCCACTGAAAGAGTAAGAGAAAATAAATGTATTTTTAAAAATTACAATGTAAAGATATTTGAGAGATACGTACACTGTTAATAAGAGTCTACCTTCAAATGATCTTAGATAAGTCTTCAATTGCCATGTAGGAACTTTAAATCATATGGTCCTAATTCCTCTCTTCCACTTTTTATGATATTTTATACTTACAATACATGTAATTCCAGAAAACATGAAAAAATTCTTTATATGACCTTTTAACTTTCAGAGTGATACCTAATAATAATAAATTCATTCACATTTAAATCTATTTTACCTATTTCCTAAACTATTTATTTTTAATAGATCCAAATTTCTATATGTGTCATATTTTTTCCTGCTAGAACATCCTTTAATATTCCATAAATGTTGGTAATAAATCCTATGGGTTTTTGTTTATCTGAATGTTATTTATCTTCTTCATTTAAAGAAAAAAAATACTTTTGTTGTATATAGAATTCACACAAAAAGGAAGAAACCATTTGGAAAATATATGTAATATAAGTCTTGTATCTAGAATATATATTTAAAAGTCCTACAACTCAGTCATAACACAACATATGAACAGGGGAATTTTTTTTTTGAATAGCAATTTCACTAAAGAAGATATATGTATGGCACATAATCAAGTGAAAAACTGTTCAAAGAAATCTGTTTTTAGGATTAGGTAAAATAAAATCACAATAGTATACCACCACAATTCCTATAAAATTTTAAAAGTGTAAAATGATTGCCTGTTCTAACTGTTGGCAAGAATGTGGAGTAATTATAACACTCACATACTGTGGGGATAACTGTATTAATACTTTGGAAGATAATTTTATAGTTACTTAGAAACTTATATATTCATCTACCAAATCCCTTAGTTATTACACTCTACATATTTACTCCAAAGAAATAAAGACATCCATTCAAATACTTAATTCATTACTGCTTTATATAAAAGCAAAACCCCAGAACCAACCTAACATATTTTTGCTTATCTATACATTGGAAACTACTCAGTAATGAAAAATAATAAAGTAATAATATACATAAAGGATAAATCCCAAAATACTTATGTTGAATTTTTCAAATGCTAAAAAGCTTGAACTGTACAAAAAACATAAAATTCTTGAAAATCTGATCTAAATCTATACTGACATAAAACAGATCAGTAGTTTCCTATAGTCTGAGAGAGATGGAATATAAAGAGATATTAATAACAAGAAAGTTTCTTGAAATTACATACATGTTCACTATCTAGATATGTCAAAATTTATTGTATGGTCCATAAGTATTCCTGTACATTGTGACTTCCATACAAGGAATATTGTATGGAAAGAGAATTGAGTAACTTAAATAGGGTGGAACTAGACAAACCCTACCTCAGCCAAGTGATCAAAGTCACCATAAAAAGTGAAAGTAATACTTAGTATGTACTGGATATGATAAAAATTACACTTTACTTCCAGAGTCTGTCTCTTTTTTTTCTTTTATTTTAAAGACTTATTTATTAATTTTAGAGAGAGAGAAAACATGAGCAGTGGGAGGGCCAGAAAGAAAGGGAGAGCAATAAACTCCCTGTTGAGCCAGGATCCCACTGTAGGGCTCAGTCTCAAGACCCTGAGATCACGACCTGAACTAAAATCAGGAGTCAGATATTTTCCCAACTGAGCCACCTAGGTGCCCCTCCATGGTCTTTCTGTCAAGAATAAAAAATTGCTGCTGTCTAATCATGTGAGAAAAACATCAGACAAATCCCAGTTGAGAGGCATTGTGGAAAATATCTGACCAGGACTCTTCAAAAGTGTCAATGTTATAAAAAACAAGGAATGTCTTAGAAATTGTCACAACCAAGAGGAACTTAAGGAGACCTAACAGCTAAATGTAACGGTACCCTGGATGGGCTCCTAGAGCAGAAAATGTACATTAAGGAAAAATACTGAAATATCCTTTTTAATTGAAAATAAAATATACAGCCACTTTGGAAAACAGTGTGGAGTTTCCTTAAGAAGTTAAAAATATAGCTTCCTTATGACCCTGCAATTGCACTAATGGGTATTTACCCCGAAGATACAGATGTAGTGAAAAGAAGGGCCATCTGTACCCCAATGTTCATAGTATCAATGGCCACAGTTGCCAAACTGTGGAAAGAACCCAAATGTCCTTCAACAGACAAATGGATAAAGAAGATATGGTCCGTATATGCAATGGAGTATTATGCCCCCATTAGAAAGGATGAAATCCCAACTGTGTCAACATGGATGAGACTGGAAGAGTGAAATAAAAGTCAAGCAGAGAGAGTCAATTATCATATGATTTCACTTTTTTGTGGAGCATAAGGAATAAAATGGAGGACATCGGGAGATGGAGAGGAGAAGTGAGTTGGGGGAAATTAGAGGGGGAGACAAACCATGAGAGACTGTGGACTCTGAGAAACAGTTTGAGGGTTTTGAAGGGGAGGTACATGGGGGGTTGGGTGAGCCTGGTGGTGGGTATTATGGAGGGCACATATTGCATGGAGCACTGGGTGTGGTGCATAAACAATGTGGGGACACTGAAAGAAATAAAATAAAATGAAAAATATAATACATCAATATTATTTTATTAATTGTGAGAAATATGTCATGGTAATGTACGATATTAAAATAGAAGAAGCAAAATAAATAAAATAGAGGCTAGTGGTGGATCAGTTGGTTAAGCGTCTATCTTCAGCTGAGGCCATGATCCCAGGGTGCTGGGATTAAGCCCTGCATGGTCTCCCTACTCAGCAGAAGCCTGCTTCTTCCTCTCCCTCTGCTGCTCCCCCTGCTTGTGTTCTCTGTCTCTCTGTCAAATAAATAAATAATAAGTAAATAAATAAATAAGTAAAATCTTTAGAAAATAAAATAGAAGAATGAAGTATAGGGTATAGAGGAGCTCTGTCTATATTCTCAGTAATTATGTAAATCCAAAATTGTTCTAAAATGTATTTCTTACTAATACATAATTTGACTATTTTTATTAGTAAAATTATTTGAATCATTAGTGCATGTATAAAAATATGACCTTATTTTGTCTAACCTGTCATTTCAGCAATTAATGTCACTTGAATATTGTCTTCTCACAGTCTCCCCTAACTGAATTTTTGCTGTTTTTTTCTTTGTTTTTATCTCTTACTAAACAATCTTGACCTCTCTTTACTATAGCTAATATATCCACAAAAATGCTATTTTTCAGTTGTTAATCATCCCCATCAATTTCTCCAAGATATAGAAAAAACACTAAGCGAAAATAGATTTAATAAGGATAGACAATAATTCACAGTGTTCCAAAGATGCCATTAAGATAACAAATAGTGCATGTCTTTCGAATAGATAAAAAGGAAATTACTAAAAAATAAATAAAAGTCTATGTATTTGGCTTTGAACATAGTTTAAACTACAGAATTTGTTTGATTTTTTTTCTAAAAGCTTCATATTTATCACACCTTCCTTCCAAGTGATTAGTGCAATTACTTCTATACCATATGATTACAAACAATTTAATTAATGAAAGGTAATTAAACTTTCATACTTAAAGTGCAGCATTTTACATTGGTATGCTGGTAAAGATATATTTACTAATTATATAAATACATAAGGAAGTTGACAGAATGATTGGGATAGTGTATACATGAAAACTAATTGAATAAAAATAATTTATGAAACATTGTATTGTAAGTCCCTAATGCAGAAGGGTACTTAAAATACTTAAAATTATTTTTGAGTAATTTTTCTGAGGTTTTAGGCCTATTGCATGTATAATCATTATTTTAGAAATTCTATCAGTAACGCTTTTAAAGATATAAACAATCAAAAGGAAACCTAAAAGCATAAATTTTAAATAGATGAAAATAGAAACAAATGGACAGAAGTTCCTGAACAGTCCGGTTTTATGGAGAGAGAAAGAATACAGAGAGGATATACTAGTGAGCTATAAGGCAAAGTGTGCATGCATGCACACACAGATACACACACACACGGACAAACACCACTTATGCTCCTTATTTGTATGTCACATTTTCTATTGAATTTCCCTCTATTGTACAGAGTTTTATAAATGCTGAAGATATGATTGTCCTTACTCATTTGCTGACCCATGCACATTTATTTAACAAATGTTATCTATGTGTCCTCCATTTACCAACTTTGGTTCTTTGCACATATATTCCTTTCCATCATGTAAGCTTCTGTGCAAGCTACTTAGAAGGATCACTTTTACCTCTTCTGTCAGAATTTTGAGTGGGAACTTGGTGTCGTTACTGAACCCCCTTTGGATTTGGGCTAGAATGTACTTTCTGGTTTGAGTGATAACTAGACAAGGACCCCAATATCTTCCATGATCTCTATTCTTTGGTTACCTACCTTTTCACAGGTCATTGCCCACCTTAGAAGACCTAGTAACAACCCCAATAAAGCCTGGGATTTTTTTCAACTTATGTTTATGTACATTAGATATTATAGATCATATTTCTACCATTTAATCACAAATAGTAACATATTAATGGTAAAAAATAAAACTGATAAAAACATAAATATCAAAGGACTGAGACATTAAAATGTTGACAATGAAGAATGGAAAGTGAGAAGATTATTATGAATGGGAAAAACTTAAAATTTTATGTTTCATTAACACAAATTGGATTAGCTATTATGTCCAGGCATTTAAAATCAACAATTATAGAAAGGTAATTTATGTAGATGACCCTATTTGCTTTTTTCTGCTGTAGAAATATGAAATGAGATACTTCTTTCCTTCTCTGGTACCTAAAAAAAAAAGTGGATAAGCATAGATGTTTAGGTACTAAGACATAAATTTAGAAGTTGCCAATTACTTTTGTGTTGCATAAATGAAAATTGAAAATACACAAATTAGGAAAATCTTCCAACCTCCTAGTTTTGTTTTTGAATCTGCACTTCATTGAGAAGACTCTTGTGATAGACAACTCCTACATTAGGAAAGCTTTCATTGTCCAATATTTCTCAGGAAACTGACATGAAAAAACAAAATTGATCACTGAAAGTCCCAGGAAATTTTAAAATTCTCTAGTTTCTCTTGTTGAGGAAAGTTTTCAACATAAAATGACTAGGATTGAGTTTCTCACTATCAGGTGAGTGAAACTCGAGCTTACTTGTACTTTAAACACAAAAAACTGAAAGGGAGTATCACTTGAATATGGATGCTATGAAGAAAATTTATACCGGATGGAGAATAATTTATCTGATTTTGTGTACTGATAGTTGCTCATACGTGGGTATACTTGAATTTTTCATCTGTGAGCTCAGTGTGGACACAAATAGTATATGTAGCTTGAATACTGAGCATGTCCTAGTTATTCATTCAGTTCATGTCTACAGTGTAATAAGTGTGTACGGTGTCTGTGTCTTTTCAAAGTATTTGGAGATACAACTATGTACAAAATAGGAAAAATTACTCCTCTCGGATATTGTCTAGTTAGCGGAGACAGTCAATGTGCAAATTAAATAACTGGGTAAGCAAGAAAACATCAGTTTTTATAATGGTTATGATAAATAGAATCAAATAGATGTAAACAGAAAGGAGCACCAGTCTGTGCTGAGGTCGCCAATTTGAGAAGAAGACATTTAGCTGTCAGAAGGTGCTAGTTATTTAAACAGAGTAACTTCTTGGGCAGGAGAAATGGGATGAAGACCTTAAAGTGATGACAAATTCAATATAGTGGAGGACCACAAAGAAAGCCAGTGTGGTTGAATAGTTTATTAACTATGATTTTAGTGAGTCATGAAGTGAAGCTCAGAGAGATTTTCAGAGATGAAGCTTTGGGTCAGACATATTGGATCCAATAGACTAAAATAAAGAGTTTGAATTTTATTATCAACAAATTTAAATCTGTGGTAATGGATAGTTTTGATTTGGTAAATAAAACAATATGAATCATGGTATTAAACATTCCTCTAACTTCTGGGTGAATAATGTGAAAAGCAGGAGGTTGGTTAGGAGGCTACTGCAGAGCCCAGATAGTTGGAGCTTATCTGAGAGCAGGCTAAGAGAAGAGAAAACAGGAACATGTTTATGATGTATTTTAGTAGAGAGAGTTGAAGGTATTGCTGATATAGTAGATGGAGGAAATATGAGACAGAAAAAAGGAATGAGTACTAACTCCTATCTCCGTGATTTAACACTGAGAAAAACTCTGCCAAATTCCAAAATAAGGAATTTTGCCATAAGGAAGTATATTAGTAGCCATAATTTTGTTATGGGCTTGCTTATGTGAAGCCATGTAAACTATGGATGGAATGTTCAGTGGAGGATCTATGACTCTCATGTTCAATAAACTTTAGAGATATTAGGTAGGGACACATTGACATAGAGTTTGTATGCAAAATCAAATCTACATGTCTGATTAAATAGAAATATAAATATAGGAAACTTGAAAGTTGATGACCAAATCTTTAGGCTTTTTACAATCAAGATTTCATAATGGAGTAGAAGGTAGTAAAGATGATTAAGAATATGTGGCTAGTGATATGCATGGAAAAAAACCCCGCAAGATATGAGCTATTATTGTTGTCTTAGAGCATAAAGTTGTTTAAAAAGGAGGGGTATCTCATACTATTTTTTAAGTCAGGTTAAGTAGAACACAGAGAAGTAGCAATGTAATATGGAATCATCAGTGACAACAACCAGGAAATGCATTGGAATAAGGGAAGACTGATTTATTTTGATTTCATTGTATAAAATGGTGAGAGAGGGGAGAAAATAAAAACATTGTTTTTAGACACCTTCCTCAAGAAATTTTGCGTGAAAAGAAGGAAAGCAATAGAGATACTAGTTGGAGGGAATGTGGTGTCTATTTCTATTCTGTGAAAAAGGAAAGAGACAAACTTGTGAAGTAAGATGGTCTCTGAGAAGTGACAGGTGGGTGGAGTCCCCAGCACATGGGAAGAGCGTGGACTTAAATAGCAACAGGGAAGTTTTATTCACAGTAACAAAACAAAACAAAAACAAACATACAAAAGAGGCATACAAGTGTGGATTCAGATTAAGATGTTTAGGTGAGGGGCGCCTGGGTGGCTCAGTGGGTTAAGCCGCTGCCTTCGGCTCAGGTCATGATCTCAGGGTCCTGGATCGAGCCCCGCATCAGGCTCTCTGCTCGGCAGGGGGCCTGCTTCCTCCTCTCTCTCTGCTGCCTCTCTGCCTACTTGTGATCTATCTGTCAAATAAATAAATAAAATAAAATAAAATAAAAAAGATGTTTAGGTGAATTGGGTGATATGGAAATGAGGGGAATTGAGGCATGTTTTGCAGACTGAAGTTCATGTGTTACAGCTTCAAGGGCTTCCCATCTATTCTTAGAGTCCCAGGATTGGTATGGGTTCTTATTCCAGGCATTTCCACCCAACCCCAAAATTTTCTCCACAGGTTATTAGCTCTGTGAAATTAATACAGTTAAGTGTTGTTTGTAATAATTATTTATTTTCTTTTCAAACCCTATTAATTGAAAAAGAAATGAAATGAAGAACTTTTTTTGAAAATTTATCTGAAAGCTTTTATGGAAAATACTTAAATATATGAACAACTGTGCTTAAGTTTATTGCTTAAAGTACAGTTGAAATTGATAAACTCAAAGTAGAGGAAGAAAGCACCTGTACAAGTTAGTGACCATTTTATCATTAAAAAATACTTTTTCTGATCATAACAGAAGTGTGTACTTTCTGAAATATATTCAACAGAAAATTATTACAAAAGGAAAATAAAGTTTATGTTTTAAACTTCACTGTCTTCACAATGTCAAAGCAGCTCCTATATTTCTACCAGTGTTCAGACGGAGAGATTGTACCTGGATGAATTATACTGTGTGGGGAAGGAATGGATCACTGATCTCCCCTAACATTTCATCTGTGAGGATTTACTTTTCTATTGAGGGTGGGGGAGGAGAGAAAGGGACTTAGCATTTTGTCCATTTACATTCCAGTCACTGAAATAATAACAGCTATATGGTATCTAGAGTAGAAGAGGTGTTTTAAAATAAGGGCATTCTCTCAAATCTTAATAGTTTCCACTGTAAAGACTGAGGGTAGTTCTTCCTAGATTCACTGTCTCAGAGAACTGTTATTAGTTGAGTCAAAACTTAAAATGGCTTTTGTTGTAAAATAAACAATTGGTATATGGCACTCGATGACAGGGATGGTCTGAGAATGGTTTATTGTGACAATGCAATCACTTTCAGGTATTAAATTTCAAGATGAAAACTATAAATCATTCACCTTGCCAGAGTGAAGCTTGACTTATTCCTGTGGTCAACATGGGTATGGACATCAAGGGCAAATGAGTCGAAGTAACTTGACGAAAAAAACCCTAAAGCAAGAACCACATATTTTCACCTCTTACATGAGCAAATATGTTAAATTTCCCTACTCTGAATTCTTTAATTATATACTGGTCATGCTTATTTTTCTGTTATATGACATATATTATATTATATTATATTATTATTTGTATATGAATAAATCAGGGCCAGGGAAACACACAAAGACCATAATACATTATAAAAAGTATATGTTTAATTTTCATCATTAAAATAATTTTAATTTTAAATTGATAACTATCTCTAATAGCATGGCACTGATATAATTTATTTTGCTTTTACAGGTTTAAAGTATAGTTTAATATACATTACAAAAGTGATGATATAAATAACCACTGAGTTCATTTTAGAGTTAACTTTTACATTTAATTCAGTTGCAATAACTTCATGACTCCCCAGAAAGTGTGTCTCAAGTTTTCGTGTATCTATGAACCACATGGGATCCTGTTAAAAAGCAAATTCTGATTCAGCAAATTTAGGGAGGAGGTTAAGATTCTTCATTTCAAACTCCATGGTGCTACCAATGATTCCATTCTGTCGATCGCAGTTTAAATTGCAAAAAACAAAAAAATAAGTGCTTTTGTATATCAATATATAAATGAAATAAAGTAAAAATATTTTTGGCACTAAAAACAATTATATCCCAACATGATTTTTGCTTGAATGACAAGGAGGTTATTACAACTACATGGTTCCCTTTTATCTATTCCCTTTTTCTCCCACATTTCTTATATCCATTTAAAATAAATATCCCAACTACAAATACTTTCATTAAGGACTCATGCTAACTTCAAAGTCAGCAGCATGGCTCAAAAATAAGAGGACCTTTTACAAAGATGTGTTTCTGAAAAATGGTAATTTTTAATTGCCATTTTCTCTGTCTTTCTCTTCTCCCGCCATTCCTACAGGGAATCTGAATGCATCCTTAACGCCCTTCGTTCAAAAACAGGAGTGGTAGCAAAGGTGAGGGCTGAACACCAGAAGACAAAGACAATATATCATCTCTTTCTTATTTCATTTATTTTTTTGGAAAATATTAGACTATTAATATTCACCATCATCCTAAACTTTCAATCATGTTAAGGCATTTAAAAGATTTATTCAAAATTAACAGCTAAAAAGCTGAAGAGCTTCCATTTGAGGCTCTCAACAGACGATTTGGGAATGCTGATTATACTTTGTTACTTAGTTTATTGCTATACAGGGAAGTAAAGAGTTCCTTAAAAAATTACATATATATATGTATAAATATTTATAAAATATATTTATGTAAAATGTATAGAATATAAATATATTTTATATTTCAGGTAAGTACATTCTGTATATGGTATAAAGTATATTTGATGTTATACAATTATATTTGTACAAATTTATATATTTTGTATAAATACATTTATACAAAATATTTTATTTATAATTTATATGTTTACAATGTTTATATAAAATCACATGCATGTTTTTATTTGTATAATTTTCTTTAAAATGTAAATACTACATATGATCAAATATATTTTTCTGTAATTCTTTTTTTTCTTGAATTAATGTTTGCAGAATAACAACTAGCAGCAATGCACTTCCAGGTTAGCAGTTGCAAAGGCAAAATCAGCTGTAACTTGGTTTTCAGAGAAACTGCAATTATCTCTAATAGGTACATTTCAAGTTGTTATAAATACAACAATTGGTATAAATAAAAAAAAATTGCCCTAGCCAGTTTTCAACTTTTATAGAGGAGTTATAAAGTTAATAATATTATAAAGAGTTATACTTATTAAATGTGAGAGCTCAGTCTCTTTTGCTCCGTCATTATCTTTGAATATATTATGTAGTTTTGATTAAATCTCTAAAAACAACTGTAGCTTTTGGAAAACTGTTAAGGTTTGAGATCTAGGGAAGTGTATACTTACATTATGAAGCTGTATTTTTAAACTGAATAATTTTAATATATCTGGATGGATTATAGATAATTAGTTTGTTTTATACAGTGATTTATTATAAGTAACAAAGTTAATCATAGTGTATCATCCTTTGCTCTTGTAGTGATACCTGAAGATGCACCCTCTGGGTGGCTACTTTGACTTTCAGCTTTCCATTCTGCTTGTAATATATCCACAACTAACTTTCACATGCAGAGAAACCTGTTCTCAGAAGTCTACAGACAAGCAAGCCTTGATACAATTCTTTGTAACTATGATAAGTAGACTTTTCAAGACAATAACAAAAAAAGGTTCAGAAAACACTGTTTTCATGACAATAGCACAGCAGCAAAATGAATGTAAGAACAATAGGTTATTCAATCTACCATAATTACTGCAAATAACAACAAAGCTTACAAATGTAAACAAGTCTCTTAATAAATTCATGAAGTCTACTTAGCTATTTTCTTTCTTGTCTCATTCTAAGTCTAAGCACTACTAAAATTTTATTCTCCCTGTTTTTGATTTTAATAACTGTTTTTGATTTGACTCTTAAGTGTGATTACTGGAAAAAATGTATTAAAATGAATTTCAACATATGAAATTGTGTTTAACCTATACACAATTTGTAATAACATATTTTCATATTTTCATTGTTCGTTGGTTCACAGGTAACGTATTTGTTGAGCCTAAGAGTAGATGAGTGAACGACTACCTATTAATAAGTGAAGCTGGTCAGGGGCACCTGGGTGGTGCATTTGGTTAGAACTCTTGAATTCAACTCATGTCCTGATCTCAGGATGGTGAGATTAAGCTCTGCATGGGGTTCTGTGCTGGGCAGGGAGCCTACTTAAAAGTCTCACCTTCCCCTTCTGCCACTACCTGCTCTCCAAAATAAATAAATAGATCTTAAAAAAAAAAAAAGTGAATCTGGTTGTACACTTCTTTGGTCTAACAATATCTCAGGTTAATATTTATCATGTGATGAATATAATTTTCATTTATCTCACTCTGAATATTCATGGTTTGTTTCTTTTAGAATATCTTCCAAGATATGGCATTTTCATCTTTCTTAGATGCAATGTGCTTTTTTAGGCTAAAGATTAAAAAATGCTAACTGATTGGATATATAAAGTTTAGTGCTAGCAGGTTAATAAACTATAAATTATTTATGAAAACTTTTAATATTTTAAACAATTTTTCTTCCATTCATCATTTCAAATTTAATCGCAAATATACTTGTCATAATACTGGATTAGACATAATCACTTATGGTAATATTGTTAAAAAATGTCATTTTCAAATTAGTTAATATCTTTAGAACTTGTCAATGAGAATTTTACTTTTGGTTTATTTTGAGTCAACACTTACTCATAAGAAAATGTCTACATTACGAAGTAATGCAGAAGCTAAAAGCCCCACTTCAGCCATGAAATTTAGTATTTTTATGGCAAATGCTGAAATTTTAGAGCAATAAAAAAACTAGTTAGTGGCCATAAGAAGTTAGGTACTTTCCTGAATATGGAGAGAATGCATCATAGTGTTTAAAGAGGAAAGGACTTAAAGTTAGTCTTGTCTTTGAAAAATTATCTGTGATTTACCGATTTTGTGATTTTGAAGTTTTTGTATAATATATTGATTTCATTACCTCATACATTTATTATATAGAACTTAGCAGTTTACTGTCAGCACTGAAGAGGGAATACTGGTATCAAACGAAGGGTGAGAAAATGGATATCCACAGGGCAAGATTTAAAACACATTAATTAATTAGCATTTATTTTTGTTTTATAAATTTTCCAGCTTTATTGAGATACGATTGCCCTATAAGGTTATGTTAGTTTCAGGTGAACAAGTTCATATGAGTATGAAAGTTTTAATACAAGTAGTTAAATGTGTGTTAAATATTTTCATGAACTAATGACATTGATGAAATTGAAAAGTAAAACTGGAAGTTTTAAATTCTTTCCTGCAAATAGGTTTTACAGATATAAAAGAGATTTCAGTTTTCTTAACTATATAGTCTAACATTATTTCTTATATATTGGTTTTGCAATTTCAGTATATTTTGGCTTCAAGTTTATTTCACTTGCTACTTGTTATGTGAGTAACAGTAATTCTTTACATGACAAATGAAACCAATATATATGTCAAATAAAGCACAACTTGAATGTCTTTTTATAAATCTTAATTGCATTTCAGAAAAAGTTAACTTTTTTCCCTTTTGTAATTTGAATCTATAAAAATTGGTACTACAGGATAATCACAGAGTTCTATGTTCTCAACCATACTAAACAGAAGCAAATATACAAGGCATGTAACACAGGTGTAAATTAAATCTATTTTTATGTTTTGGAGCCTAGCAATTTTCTTAATGCTATTTAACCATGGCATAACGTGCAAACTGTACTAATAAATTAGAGGGCAAAGAAATGTACTTCAGGTGTTAGTCTAGAATTTATGCTGGGGATAGACATTATTTTCTGCATTATTGAGCAGCAATTATCTTGCTTCACATATCACCACAATATTTTAAAGTTTTACTTTCATCTGAAATGGCTTCTAGTCATCACAAGAGATGCAAGTATGCTAAATTGTATGGCATATTGCCTTTGTTAAGAAAACAGAAGCTGATCACTCCATTAATCCAGAATTAGATGAGTTTACACAGATAGTTTCTGTGCTGGAAATGCAAGGTACAGATGTATTTGTATATTTATGTAACCATGTTGAAACCATGCCATATTATTTTTATTCCTCTTCTAAAAATACAATAACCACTGAAATTACATTTGACTTGGTTGATTATAGTTAATGCTGGCATGGAACCTTATATTTCAATTTAATGTTTAAAACGTTGCCACATTTACTTACCTTTAAATTGGAGCTTCTTGACAATAAAACAATAACTATGTGATGTTATTAAAATGGTATTTTAGTGTCTTTGGTAGAATATATCTTTACTACCTATAAATAATGCTTGGTATCAGCTGTGATCTATGTTTTACTTGATATAGATATACAGATATTTCGAACTTTTCTTTCTATTGTCTACATAGCTATCTATCTACCAATTATTTATGGTAAGAAAACTTGATAAACTGAACATGAGGGAAAAAACGGAGAAACCAAGAACGACTTCTGGTTGTCTGATTTGAGTAACTATATAGATGAGCTTTTAGAGAAATATTGTAACTTGGGATAAGTTCCATTCAGGGGAGATTCAAATGTCCATTTTTAGATATGTTAAAATACTTGGATAACAGTCAGACATCTAAACATGCCAACTGACCAGTAGGATCTGTGACTCTAAATATCAGGCAAGGAATGGAAGCCAATAGTCATCTCCAAAGACATTATTTTTAAAGCCATAAAAATAAATGAGATAATCTAGAATGTAGAGCTTAAAGGAAGTAAAATAAACAATAGGGGCACATTTTGAAAGAAAAGGAAAAGTAGAAAGTAATCAGAAAAGGAAAAGTGGGATAGAATTCTATCAGACCACCCAAAGTAGAAGGACCTGAAGAAAACTAAGGTGTCAAGTGAAATGAAGACTTGACAATATGAAATTATTGGCTGCGACTTCTGGTAAAATGTCAATGGATGAGGTAAGAGCAGATCCTTGTTTCCCGCTTAAATGTATGAGAAAGGTTGAAGCTTCATTCTAAAGTATAATAATGGCTACCTTGTTTTTTAGCCATCTCTTGTTCATAGTGAGAATCGTCTCCTCTGTTCCTAGTTTGTTAAGAGTACTTAATATAAAATGATCCCATATTTGTCTCCTTTCCCTTCTGCTTCTCAGGATAATTATAGCACTTCTCTACAAATTTTGCTTGATTTATTTTTTATTATTTTATTTACTTTTTACTAAACCAAACTTGAATGAGTGAAATAAAATTAACATAGTCATGGTGTGTTATTCTCTTTCTATGCTGAATGGGCAGAAATGGGGTTTATCCAGAAAATTTCAGTTTCTTAGGAAATTCTATAGAACAGGTAAAATATATACATATTCTTTTGGAAGATGAAGGTTTTCCAGGCTGCTATAAAGGAGTTGCAATAATATGAAACATAGCCTCAGTGGCTAAGGTAACCTGAAAGCAAATGTCACTATGTTTTAGGAAGTAAAAAGAAAGGCGGGGGAAGCTTGGGTAGTTCACTTGATTGAGGGTCCAGTTCTTGATTTTGGCTCAGGTCATGATCTCAGGGCTGTGAAATTGAGCCCGTTCTCTGGCTCTGTCCTCCCTGCTTGAGATTCTCTTTCTCTCCCACTGTCCTTTCCACCACTTACACTCTAAGATAAAATTAAAATCTTAAAAAAAAAAATTGAGACATCAAATTGCTTGGTGGTGGTGGTGGTGGTGGTGTTTTTTGAGACAATGTGAATTTAAATTCTTTGAGAAAAAAAATAACTAGAATTATTAAGACACCAAAGAACCACAAAAACAAAACAAAAAGCAAAAAACACCAGTTTCCTCACTTTATTAAAAACAAAACAAAACAACAACAACAACAAAAACCAAAAACAACAACAACAAAAAACAACCAGTTTCTGGAGTGTTCTTGCCAAGATGAATATATTGAACACAGAGTCCATAATATTGTAAGTTTTTAACATATATTATTTTTTATATGTTTATCATTTTGTGTTGTTTTGTTTTGTTGTTATTTTATTTTATTTTTTCAGTGTTCCAAGATTCATTGTTTATGTACCACATCCAGTGCTCCATGTAATACATGCCCTCCATAATACCCAACACCAGGCTCACCCAACCTACCACCCCTCCAAAACCCTCAGTTTGTTTCTCAGAGTCCACAGTCTCTCATTGTTTGTCTTCCCCTCCAACTTTCCCCAATTCTCTTCTCTTCTCCATCTTCCAATGTCCTGTGTGTTCTTCTTTATGCTCCACAAGTAAGTGAAACCATATGATACTTGACTCTCTCTGTTTGACTTATTTCACTCACTATAATCTGATGTTGCATTGATCATAAACTAGCAATATGATTATGAGCCCCTAAATAAGACTTTAGCTCAAATTTTGAATTACCACCTACAGGATTAGGAAAATAATTTTATTTTTTTAACCTTAGCTCATAAAAATTGGGGACAATAATAGTGTCAACCACTTAGGTATTTTGCTAAGATGAAATGAGTTCATGCAAATATAGCACTGAGAACACTGTCTAGTCCTCAGTAAGAGAATATAAATATTGACTATGGTTATTAATTAATAATAACAATTATTATTTATGGTACTTGGGTTATCAGAGAACTATTTTTGAGGTTGTGGGGATTGTGTTAATATATAGAGGATATAATTTAACTAGAATAAAAAAACAAAATGGAGAACTGCTCAAAGACAAGAGAAACGCAGGTTGTAAATCACCCGAGGGAAAAAAAAATGGTGTCTGGATGTCTCAGTCAGTTGGGTGACCAACTCTTGATCTCAGGTCAGGTCTTGATCTCAGAGTGGTGAGTTCAACCCTGGGTTGTGTTCCACACCTGGCATGGAGCCTACTTAAACAAAACAAAACAAAACAAAACAAAAATAAACAAAACAAAACAAAACAAAACAGAGAGGGGGTGCCTGAGTAACTCAGTCCATTAAGAATCAGGCTCTTGATTTCAGCTCAGGTCATGATCTCATGAGTCATGTGATAGTGCCCTGTATGCAGCTCCGCACTCAGTGGGGAGTCTGCTTGAGATTCTCTCTCCCTCTTCCTCTGTTCCTCTATCTGCAACCCCCTCATTAAAAATCAATCTTAAAAAAAAAAAAAAAAAAAAGAACAACAACAACAAAAAAGCTAATTCTAGGTGGCAGGAACACAGAAAGTGGACAGAAACCTAAGACAGTTTGAAATGGAGGAAAGCAGATGAGGAGGAAACAAACTGGTTGTGTGGTTTTACCCAGAGAAAATAGAAAGACATTGATTTTTTCAGGCAAAGAATTATGTCCCATTTTTATCCAGGATTGCAAAGGCAAATGCTTACTTTGAACACGTAGCTAGCACAAAGACATGAAGCACTGGGAATAAGACACTAGAGGGTAGTAAGAGTAGATATGTCATCCAAATAATTTACACTCAAAAAGATACTTCTATAGTTGCTACTTTTTGGATTCTAATTTAAGGCAAAATATATAATTTAAATGAATAATTTATTTAATAGACTTATTCTGCAAAATAAATATTTGAAGACAAACATTAATCTAAAGTAAATAATGATGATATAGATACATGTATATATATAAATACATACATATTATTTTATAAAATAGAAATAATTTGTGATAATAAGGGGCTATCAATTTTCCTTCATTGCTTACAACTGAGGTAACCAGAGATGAGGATGAAGGGTATGTTTTTTAACACAGGTCAGCAAACTATAGATTGCAAGGCAAATTCATTTTGTGGCTATTTTTGTATGGCACAAGAGCTAAGAATGGATTTACATTACCAAGAATTACAAATTATAAAACAAAGCAAAAACAAAGAATATCATATGACAGAGAACATATCGTGTACAAATTTGAAAATACTTACTCTTTGACTCATTGAACAAAAAGCTTGCCAACTCCTTTTTTAGTTTATAATAAACATGATACTATTTAAACTCAAAGGGAGAAAACAATTAAAAGATTTGATGAATATAAATTTTAATTTTGTAGTAGACATGATATTGGAATTTTGACAATGAAGATACGCTAAGTTATCCAGCAATTTTGGTCCTTAATGTGATAGGTTTGCCATATGCATGTATTTATTACAGTGGAATTTAAATCCAGGTGGGTACATGTGGATGTATGCTCCAGGGAGTGGGGGTTAGACAAATGTAAAACTTTGTCTCAGCATTGAGTTTTTAGCCTGCCAATGCACCTATTCTATTGTAACTATTGTAGGGATAATGGTTAAACTCTTTTTTATTGAAAGGTTGCCTGAAAGATTATATTGATTCCACTGAAACATATAGCTCTATAATAATCAATGACACATACTTTTAACTTTCGGTTTTCTGAAGTAGTTTAAACCAATTCTGAATTGTATGATTTTCCAAATTGAGAATATTTTCCACTAATAGGCCTTTATGATCAATTGATTGCTGAGAGGCATGAAACAATTTAATCAAAATAGTACTGTCTTTTAGATTCAAGTAATAGTTATTAACAGAAGTATATATACATGTACAGGGCCACATATACTGTGGTAAATATTTGTACTGTGTACAATATGTTTAATGAATGTTATGAGGCTATCCAAATTGTTATAAATGCAATTTCTCAGCATGACTGTTGTTGCATGGAAATAATTCAGTGATTAATATGGTTGGCATTTTAAAATGGGTAGTGAATAATGTGAACTATCATAATTATTTTAATTATTTTAAGTATTCTGACTGCAGCTGTCTTTAAACTTAGAAAGGAATATAGCTTGACCAAAAACAAATTAATTGAGATTCTTGCCACAAAATAAGTTTCCTTGATTGTGTTAAAATATGTCATTAAAACAAATAGGATTTACATGCCTACTGAGCTGATAAACCCCATCAACGACTTGTTTTCTCCATTGTGGCATATTTTTTTATGGATGCTATGTTGACACTGTTAATAACTTACATGATAATAATCATATGAAGTTTTTTACATCTCTATTATGCTAAACTTTCCTTTGCAAGACAGCCCACAAAAAAAAAAAAAAGAAAGAAAAAGAAAAAAAAACCCTGAAGGGATCTAATTTTAATAGCAACTAGAATCCTATTTTTCAGAATTTGCACTCGACAAAAATGCATAATGTTAGCATGGCTCTTGGATTAATATGTAGCTTTAAAGTCCTGAATACTTTTATTTTAAACTCAAGAGTAAGTCTTGGCACACCACTGGAAAAAAAAAAAAAGCATGCTTAGGATAATGTTTGTGACATAAAAATAAATGAAAGCATAGAACATGTTATTGAGCTGCCCATCACGAAATCATACACTTGTAAAAGTGAAAACCCATAAAATTGCTCAGTTAATTTTTAAAAATAGTTCTGGTTCTTCATTGTATAATCTGGAATAGATATACGAACTGAATGTCTGTGACACAGCAATTCCACTACTGGGTGTTTACCCCAAAGACACAGATGTAGTGAAAAGAAGGGCCATATGCACCCCAATGTTCATACAGCAATGTCCACAATAGCCAAACTGTGGAAAAAGCTGAGATGTCCTTCAGCAGATGAATGGATAAAGAAGATGTGGTCCAGCCAACTAAGGTTCACTTTTATTTTTTATTTATTTTTATTTTTTAAAAATTTTATTTATTTTATTTGACAGACAAAGATCACAAGTAGGCAAAGAGGCAGGCAGAGAGAGAGGGAGGAGGTAGCAGGCTCCCTGCTGAGCAGAGAGCCCGATGCAGGGCTCAATTCCAGGACCCTGAGATCATGACCTGAGCCGAAGGCAGAGGCTTTAACACACTGAGCCACCCAGGCACCCCTCACTTTTATTTTTTGATTGTGATTCTAAAAGGTACTTGGAAAAATTTCAGGATGTTCTGTACAAAAAGGCAAGTAATAATAAATGGGGAAAATTGGGTATCGTACATGAATGGACTTCTGAAGGAAAAAAAATGTGGTCCATATATACAATGGAATATTACTCAGCAATTAGAAAGGATGAATACCTTTCTAGTATGGATGGGACTGGAGGAGATATGCTAAGTGAAATAAGCCAAGCAGAGAAAGTCAATCATCATATGGTTTCGATTATTTCTGGAACACAAGGAATAACATGGAGGACATAAAGAGAAAGAAGGGAAAATGAAGGGGAGGAAGTGGGAGGGGGAGATGAATGAGAGACTGTGGACTCTGAGAAACAAACTGAGGGTTTCAGAGGGAGAGGGTAGGGGGATGGATTGGCCCGGTGGTGGGTATTAAGGAGGACATGTATTGCATGGAGCACTGGGTGTTATATGCAAACAATGAATCTTGCCACACTACATCAAAAGCTAATTACATACTGTATGGTGATTAACGTAACACAATAAAAAAAAAGAAGAAGAAATGAATGAACTTGTTAGAACTAACCATTTCAAAAAAAGGAAACTACAAATCTACAATTAAAAAAGTGAACTTTGATCATATCTCCATATTTATTAGATAACCATTTTGTCTCAGTATATGCCTGTGTATTATAGTGTTGGCCAAAATTAAGCAAAACCTTACTCTTGTGGCAGGAATTACATTAAATAATATAAGAGCATTAGTATAATACTACATTGTCTGATGTAGTTATTATTAATCTTTATTTTACATTTTACAGAAACTGAAGTTAAAATAATAAGTGATTTGCTAATGATACAAATTTATTAATTGGCAGGGCTAGTTTTTGATAGGGTTTTGATATATAGTATACTTCATTGCCTGTTTGACCTAAATTAGTTGAACTTTTAACAATAATTATGGTTTTCTCACCCAACCAGTCTTTAGAGTGTATTCAGTACTAGTTTCTTAGGCCCTCCAACCACACTAAAGAACAAAATATACTAAACCTTTGTTCTCATATACTTGATATTGGATTGGAGCTAATAACTGGTAAATAAAGAAATAAACCAGATAACATTTTAGGAAGACTAAGAGAAAGGACTAATAGAAATAAAAGTATGAGAACTATTTCAAAAGGTGATATTTGAGCTGATTCTTGAATGGTAAGTCAGAACTGAGGAGACAGGATTACAGAGGCTTAATATACATGCAATTGGATTCCCGGTCAGAAACAAAATAGAGAATGTGGTGGAAGTAATTTAGTAAGAGATAACAGCTTAAAGTTTTCAAAAATTGTAGAAAGAGATCAACAAAATTAGGCACCCAATGGCCCACATATATAGAAGAATAAGTAACTTTTAAAGAGATTTTTAGTCCAAACACAGAAATAACACCTTAGAGAAGTTGTCACTGGAAAACAAATATATGTAAAATATATATAATTTATATATTTGTATAGAAATTGTATAAATATATATGTAAATCATTATGATAGTGTAAATAATTAGAAGATGACTACTAAGTAAGACTTAAATTATATATGTAATTAAAATACAGGGCAGTGATAGAATATTCACAATGATGAGGATAGTAAAATAAGATATCCAAAGTTTAAAGCAGTGCTTGAGACTACAGTAAAAATATTGATTAACATGCAGATCCATTAAATCTAATATATTTAGGTATGATGTAATTTCTAACAAAACCATACTGATAAAAGTACAATAATATACAAGCATTCTAATTTTGAACATATATATTCATATGGTTTTAAAATTTTGAAGAAAAACTACATGGAGGTTCATAGAAATGTAGACTCAATATCATCAGACTTATATTCTTTTAAAAAATATACAGAACATTTACAGAAAAGAGTGACCATATCCTGTCCAGAAAGCAAATTGCAACACATACAGTATATATTTTGTATACAAAATAATTAGCTTGAAATTAGCATCCAGTATTTAACTAGAAAATCCAATATACGGAGTAGAAATAATTTGGTGAATTAACATAATATCTTATTAAATCAATCAAGATTTAATTAATCAAAAATCAAATTAACTAATCAAGGAATCTTAATAAAAAATAAAATATTTAACTGAATGATAAGAAAAATAATACATATGATACTTATGCAATGTTGCTAAAAGAAATCATATAACCTTAGAGGCAAATATTAGTAAGAAAAAATAGTTTTAAGTTCATGAGCTAATATCCATATTAAAATGTTAGGAAAGCTTTTAGGAGGAAAATAAAAAGACAAAAATAAAAAATAGCAAGTACTACACTACAGCAAATAAAATCAAATGCTTTTTTTTTAAAGGCCTAAAATGATAGATGTCAAGATAAAAAAAAAAAAAAAAACAAATAAAACAAAGATACCAATTGCAATCATTTTGATTCAATATTGACTTTCTATTCAGTGTAGTAATGCAAGAAAAATAATGTTATAAAAATAGGAAAGGAAGATATAAAACCCCCACTTTTCAAGATGATATAGAAAATGAATATGTGAAACACTTAAAAATTGAAAGATAAATTTAAGGATATAAGACTGAGTTTAGAAATCTTATAGGATACAAGATCAAAATACAAATTTCTTTTAAGTTTCTATAAAACTATACAAACATGGAACTATAAATTCATACAAATTCTAATTTCAAGAAAATATATAAAACACCCAGAAAAATCTTCAACAAAATTTACAAGATGTGATGTTGTTACCAAATTAACCTAAGATTCAACTTAATTACAACAAAATTTCTAACAAGTAGATTCTAAAGAATAAATTGGGGGAAAAAGGAACAGGGACCCCTAAGATATTCTTAAAGAATGGAAAATAGAAAAGAATTGCTTTTCCAAGTATCAGGGATTATTTTTAATCTAAAATAGTTAAGATAGAGTAGACTGGGACATGGATAAATGAAAAAAAAAGTTGAATAGAGTGGTAAACAGGATATTTTTTAATCAATGGCAATTGGGTCACTGAACATTCATACATAAAAACTGCCTGTACAAAATTCTAAGTGAACTCTTTATCTATATTCAAATGTAAATTGCACATTTAAGTTGTATATCATAATATATGAAAATATCTTCTTTACCTACAGACGTTTCAAACTAATACACCAAAATAATCACTTATCACAAATGAAAGGACTAATGAGCTAAATATTGAAAACATCATAAAAGACCAAGAAGTGAATATAAATTTGTAAGTATTTAACTAAAATATTATCAACATGAGGCGCCTGGGTGGCCCAGCTGGTTGCCTTTGGCTCAGGTCATGATCTCAGTGCCCCATGTCAGGCTCCCCACTCAGTAGGGAGTCTGCTCCTCCCTCTCTCTTTGTGCTCCCCTCATGCTCTCTCTCTCACTCATTCTCTCTCTATCTCAAATAAATAAAATATTTTTTAAATTATCAACAAAAGACACATATACATAATAGTATGAGGGAAATATCAAATTATAAAATGGCAAGAGACCTTATCAGCCACTGTTAAAAAGAAAATATTGTAAAGCATATTATGAAAAGGTTTTCAACATCATTACTTATCAATAAATTTAAAAATTTTAAAAATGCTATGAACCTACCCTGATGATTGAAATTCCACAGTCTGAAAAATAATTTGTGAGGATGTGCAATGGATCTTTTGGTGGAAAATTAAATTGGTACAACTACTTTGTAATAATATCTCCTCAAGTTTAGGAATATTTCATATTCACTGAACATCTCTATGCCCATTTGTACCAAGAAAATACGTAGAACAAAGTTTTGCAAAACTAAAATGCAATAACTGAAACTTGGAATCAATACAAATGTCAATCAATAGTATAATGAAAAAATAATTGGGATATATTCATATAATTGAATTCTATTTAGCAATAAAATAATAAAGCTGTTTACAAAGATAAGTCTCACAGATACAATATAATCAATGAAACCAGGCACAAGAAAATACACTACATGCTTTCTTTGCTGTATACATTTTGTCAACAAGAAAAGCTAAACTAATTTTAAATGTAAACACATAAGTGAAAATGCTCTCAAAAAAACCAACAGAGTAATTACATGGAAGTCAGAATAGATCATAGGAGGAGTAACATTGGGAAGAGATTTGAGGAATGCTTTGGGTTCCTCAGAATGTTTTATTTATTTTTTTATGTGGTAATTAAATAGGTGGTTAATTAATAATAAATACAGTATATTGTACTTTAATATTTTATGTTTTTTAACCACTAAAAGAGAAAAACCATGTATACTTAAGACAAAGAGAAAGAATGGAAGTGAAAAACTAAAGATAGTGAGTAAGCCAAATACATTGGAGAAATATACTGTTCACAAAAAGAGAAATAGCTGGGAGGGGATATGATTCAAGTTTTTATTTCTTTTTGAAATTATAGGAGGCACTACAACATGAATATATAATAGTCAACATATTAATATAGGTAAATTTTTAAAAATTAATAAACTAAGGCTAATTATTTATAATTATATACAATAGAAGCAGAAAGCTTAAAAATTTACAAATCAGAATAGAAGCCATAGAAAGCATGTAATATCACTGTAGTGAAAAAGATCAACAACAGTAATGAAATGTCAAAGTTATGATTGACCTATTAGATTTATAAAAAGAAAAAAATATACATATCATATGTATATTAGGGGAAAAGTGAATATTTTGAGAGGAAATAAGCATTACAATATACCATTTAGTAAAACATTATTCTGTATTCCAGCAGAGTACTGATAAAAGTCACCTAAATTTTTAAAGTATGCCTTCTCACAAAAATTCTAGTTCTGAATTTTTAATTAAAAACAAAAACTTCTTTGTCCATAATAATTATTTGAAAATAAATTTTTAAGATCTTTTTATTTGAGAGAGAAAATGAGAGCAAAAAAATAAGGGTGGCAGGGAAGGAGAAGTGTCAAAGTGAGAGAGAATCTCCTGCAGACTCCCCGCTGAGCCAGAAGCTCTATGTGGCCTGGACATCAGGACCCTGGAATGACGACCTGAGCAGAAATCAAGAGTCAAAAACTTAACTGACTGAGTCACCCAGGCACCCTAACTAAAAAAAAAAAAAAATATATATATATATATATATATATATATATATATATATATATAACAATTGCAGAAATAGAAAATAATCACAAGTATCATCTGGGGAAGGGACAAAAATTATTTATGAATATATGAAAAGACATGAACAATGTAGTATTCTTAATTATAGAAGCAGTTTTCAAAGAAGCATGTTCAGAATTCTTATTTTTGGGGTGGGGTACCTAATCTAATACTTTCTGGTTACCCATCAGCTTTCATGAAAACTTAAAAATAATAATCATAAAGGACAAGCTTTAGGTACTGCTGAATTCAGGCCAGTTTTGAATTCTTAATATTCATAATCTTATTTAACCTTTACACTTGCCCTGTGATAAAGATAGTATTCCAATATCATCTGTATCTTTTCAGATTCAAAAATGTAAGACACAAAAGGTTAATTAACCTGCCCCTAACAATCCTGAGGTGATAGAGTTTGAATTTTAATTCAAGCATATGCTTCATGCACTTACACTCTTTAACACAACAATGAAACTTTATTACTACAAAGTGTTGTATTAAAGAATAAGGAAACAAACCATCATCTCAACAGCTTATTTTGTCTCATCCTGTCAGCTGCTGGCATCTCACAAATGCACCTTCTCTGGAGAATCATCCTCTGCTGAATGAGGGAGTTCCCTCACCAGGGAAGATCCTTCCCCACAACAGCCCTCAGTCAATGGCTGCCTGATGTGTCCTTATAAAGCCTGAACCCCGCCCTCAGTGGGGATGGGTACTTGGGGCAGGTTCTGCTTTTGTGGAACTAGACCGAAAACACTGGCACTAACACCACATTTTTAAAATACAGAGTCACAGGGGCGCCTGGGTGGCTCAGCAGGTTAAAGCCTCTGTCTTTGGCTCAGGTCATGATCCCGGGGTCCTGGGATCGAGCCCCATGTCTGGCTCTCTGCTCAGTGGGGAGCCTGCTTCCTCCTCTCTCTCTCTCTCTGCCTACTTGTGATCTCTGTCTGTCAAATAAATAAATAAAATCTTTTAAAAAATAAAATAAAATAAAATACAGAGTCACAGAAAGTTGAGACAGTCATGAAAAGAAGTGAAGCTGATTACAGAGAATGGATGAGAGAACTGAGGCCCTCTTAGTGAAACTGTCCTTCCGGAAGAATGTGGCCAGGTGTGAATTTGGCAACCAGTCTAGATTTTCCCAGATTTCTATTTTTTTGAGAGATTTAGAAAATACTTAATTTTTTTGTGAAAAATAGGATTAAATTTGACAAATCCTGTGACTATAAATGGTATAGTATTATTTGAGATAAAGTATGTCTATAAGCTCATAAGACACACAGGTTCCACTGTTAATTTCTATGTTTATAAGTTTCTGTTGTTCCTTTTTATAAACAGAAAATAAATTATAAAATCCATACATTTTATATTTTATCTGATCAGGTTGTGTTGTAATCTAACAACTAATGTTTATTAAATGCACTTTTTATCTACTCATAAGATCATCATAACGTATGTATTTCAATAATACTTACAATTAGTGAAATCATTGTATTTTAGACAAGAGAGCTAAAATAAATATGTTAACTTTACTCTCTGTGTGACAATAGTTAAGTGGTGGATCAGTGTCAAATTTTGTATTTGAAACATCATACCATATTGCCTCCAATCAATGAAGCTGATCAGTTTGTTTTGTTCCACCTTGAAATGAAATAAAATCTATTAAAGAAAATATCAATAGAAAACCTCCGTAGAGGATGTTGAAATGCCACAGGACAAATTATACATTCAGAGAATTGATCAGTTCTTCATAGGACCACCTAATCGACTTTATTGAAAATTAAATTGAATTGACCAATTTACATAGTTGATTTGACTTCAAGGAAATACACCTTTGGAGAACAATCATGAAACCCAGATTTAAGGTGAGGGGTGTCAAAGAATATTAGGGCAGTTTTGAGAAGTGACACACACACAGAGAAGGGCACATAAATATGATTTCTAAACTTTTACTGCTTTTGTTCACAGGTCCTGATTTTTCCACCGTGGATTTTTTAAAACAAGAGTTCATAGTTTTGAATGCTCACAAAGGTGTTCTATTAAAATAACTAGTTGAGGGCACCTGGGTGGCTCAGTGTGTTAAGCCTCTGCCTTCAGCTCAGATCATGGTCTCAGGGTCCTGGGATCGAGGCCCGCATTGGGCTCTCTGCTCAGCAGGGAGCTTGCTTCCTCTTCTCTCTCTGCCTGCTTCTCTGCCTACATGTGATCTCTCTCTCTCTCTCTCTGTGTCAAATAAATAAATAAAATCTTAAAAATATAAATAAATAAATAAAAATAAAAAAATGAAATAACTAGTTGATAATGAAAAGATTTAAATCAGAGACTGTTAGGGTTGGGCAAATGAGCTAGTGGAGGAGACTTTAAGGAACTGATAATAGTAAGTTGAATTAGAAAAGAAAAAGAAAATATAGAGTCTACTAAAAAAAAGGTAAAATAATCCATTAAACATTTATTTGAAAAGGAGAAACCAGTGGAGTATTAAAATATAGAGGTAACGATGTTTCTCACACCCTGTCCATGAATCAGCAACATTGATATTACCTAGGAATTTGTTGGAAATCCAAATTCTTACACCCATCCCTGAACCTACGGAAACTGAATCTGAGAGTGAAGCCCAGAAGTCTGTTCTAATGAGTCTTGCAGGTGATTCTGATCAAATTAAGAGCTTGAAAATCACTGACATTAAGAGTAAAATAGAGATTTTTGTGCATGGGGTTCAACATGTCACTCAGCAAAATTTCCAAATTAGACTCATTAGCTGGCTTCTTGTTTATTTTTATTTAGATAACTATCTTAACCTTCATCAATTTAATGGATACTAGTCCCTGATAAGCAACCTAAAAAAAAAAATATGTGTATCAAAACTGCTAATTTCCATATACAGATGTAACTGATACACAAAATGAGATTTGTTATGAAAACAAAAACACTCCAGGTATTTTATTAAAATGTGATTTACAGAGGAAATTTGTTTTCTTCAAAACAACTACAAAGAGACAAGGAAAAGGTATTATAGGGAAGGAGGAGAAATTCTAGAGATGTAAAGGTCACAGGAAGATACTTCCAGTGGTCCAGCTGCTCAGTGAGTCAGTGAGGATGTCCAGGAAGCCACTATAAACATTTTTTTTTCCATGTGCCCAAACACTTAACCATCACTCCATTTTCTTTCTTTCCAATTTCCAAACCTCACACACATGCTTTTAAGTTAGAATCTTTCGATAAAGGAGGTGTAGGAAATGTAGTTCCTAGGTTTCCAGTCCTGGCTACACAGCGAGATATTAAATGGGCAATGGTGGACTTTATTACCAAAAAAAAGCATCCCACATAAGCAACATGTCCATTTGGATGCTCTGCTTTCAAGCATCTTTCTAGACATATTAAAGTACAGAAACAATAATAATCAAAAACATGTTTCTATTTTATATGATATGAGTATCACTATACAAATTCATGAATAGACAGTCACCCTTGTCCACAGAAGGCAAGGCACAAAATTCATCAACCACTAGAGCCATGTCTGGATGCCCCGAATCTTGTCTTCCAAACATGTATCCTTTACCCATCGCATTCTTCTTGTTTCATGATAATCACCAAAGCCATTGGTTATGTTTCAGTGGCATCAGGAACTCCAAATGGCCAGATGACAGGAAGAAATCAAAATAAGAAGGAGAGATTAGCACCCTCTACTTCAGTGAAACCATTGTTGTTTCATGAGGGAAGCACCACTGTCTCGAAGGAAGCAATACCTCCTCATCATCAGAGGGTGAAATTAGGGGAATAAGAAGAAGGATAATTGAGACTGTAATTAGAAGGAGTGAAAGAGCATTCTGCTTAATCTCTTGGTTCTTACATCTGCGTTCTGGCATCACAACAAGTACTGCATTTAAAAGGCAAGCTCCAATGCAGTCTTCTTTTATAAATAAGTACCTAAACTTGTAAATATTTTTACTTGGTTGGCAGTATAACTGATGTTTCAATATCCTATTACAACTCTTTCTAGATGACATGTGTATACCAAGATCACTGACTGCCATACAATGTTCATCGCCTCTTTTGCTATAAAAATGATTGACTTGTCAAAAGTGGTGTTGTGTGAGGTAGCAGGGCAATGAATAAGATATTCACTAAATCCAGTTACAACAATGTGGAAAGAGGGATCAGAACCAAGAAAAGTGAGATTAATTCACTTATGGAGATTAATTCACTTTTCCAAGAAAAAAGTGCTGTTCTGTCAATTTTGGAAGAGGCTCAATCTAATCAACTTGCCACTAATTAGCCAGCTTATTTGTTTATGGAAAAGTGGCATATAAATGGATCAGCATTGGTCTCAACCATTAACATATGGGGTACTCAGAAATGGCGATAGATATCAGAGCTACTTGTGACTTATTGAACGTGTACAGTGTGGCTGAGAAAACAAGGTGGCAATCATGAAACTGGGTATTTGGTATTCCTGATTATCAAGATTCTCCTCTACAGTGGGTTAACTTGGTGTACATTCAAATAGGACATAAAATATGTTCTGAAAATCTATGTTACTATTGACAGAAAACAGTCACAGAGTTCCATGTCAACAAGTTCACGACCATACATTAAACAATTACTGTCAATGTATATTTTAACCTCTGGACATATTCTATACCAAAGAAGGTGAGCAAGATCCACTATGACATTCTTACTTTGGCGAGAGCCCCCCCCCTCAATTTTCTTACACAACCTCATAAACTTTAAGGAGATCCAAATCCTCATTATATCTTAGCTGAATTCCTCTAATAGATTGTTAACTCTTTTCTCTTCATTAGCCCTGAATCTTTTAACTTATATCACTGACCAGTTAACCAAATCTTCACAAAATGTATCACTCTTCTGATTTCAATATATTTTTGTAACTGTAGCATCACATGCAAAGATTTACTCTCTTCTTTCCAGTTATAAATCTCCTAAATATATATTACTATGTAACGAATTCTCTGGATATTGTTTTTTAAATACCTTTACCATTGATCATCACACACACACACATACACACACACTCAGCCAGCAGTCCCTAAGCTCCCACCACACAAACTGAATCAGAATCTCTAGGAGTTACACTGGGCATCACTGCCGTAGAGGAATCAAAGCCCATAGGAGATAAAAACTATGTCAGCCATTATTATGGGAGGCAGTATTCCCACTTGCTTTAGTTGTCCAAAGGAACAATTAAAAAGCATTATGAACTATTTTGTAAGTAAATCTTAAAATTACTGCTACCAAATATCATAATGAGCAAAGTCAGAAATGATTTCTATAAAAAAATATTAGAAGTATAATAAATTTTAAAAACCCATAACATTATAACTAGGTTTAAAACTCAGTTCCATCACTGACTAGCTGTCAATCCTTGAAAAAGAGGTGTTTTTTTTGACTTTTAATTTTTTATTTTTTATAAACATATATTTTTATCCCCAGGGGTACAGGTCTGTGAATCACCAGGTTTACACACTTCACAGCACTCACCAAAGCACATACCCTCCCCAATATCCATAATCCCACCCCCTTCTCCCAAACCCCCTCCCCCAGCAACCCTCAGTTTGTTTGATCTCCCTGATATGAGGAAGTGGTGATGCAACATGGGGGCTTAAGTGGGTACGAGAAGAAAAAGAGTTTTAATTAAAAACTCTATTCCACATACAAATAAGAAAAAATAAAAAATGGCCTCATAAGGATATTCCGTGGATGGCTAGACAATGAGCAGAAGCCATTCAGAAAAGTACTTGGCCTCTAGGCACTGTTTGATGCGTTAGTTACACTAATATTAAAACCCATTATTAGTATAAATAGTACTATTTCTTTTAAAAATTATTTATTTATTTGAAATACAGAGAAAGAGAGCACAGAAGAATAGGGAGAAGCAGATTGTCTGCTGAGTGGAGAGCTCAGTGCAGGGCTGAATCCCAGACCCCTGAAATCATGACCTAAACCGAAGGCACAGGTTTAACTGATGGAGCCAGTCAGGTGCCCCTCAGTAGCACTATTTCTATTGCTTTTATTTTCATCTTCCTCCTACTATCAGGACCAAATGTGATATAATGGATCTGCAGTCCTGGGGTCTGTTTTGTTTTTAATTCTGTTTCTTCTAGCCGATATATTTTCCAAGAGGATTCAATGGATGTTTTATTAATATTATTTTTTAAATAAGATGACTAGATAGCCTGATAAAGCAATCAGACCCTTTAGTTAGTTGAGAGAATTGAGTCAAAACTAACTGGTAAATGAAGATACTAATTATTAACACATATTAAGAAAGAGAAGTTTACCTAATTGTGTCATGATTTTGCAAAATGAAAATATAAGTTTCAAGTTTTCCCATGACTATACTTTGTGCTTAGAGCATCTGTTTTTCAGACTTGTTTTCACCTATATGTCAAAATTACATCTCCCCTCAGTGATTTCTTGGTGTAAGGCTAAATGCTTTTTGAAATGTAAGCCTCTGCGTGTGTGTATGTGCACACACCCCAAATTAGTTATTAGGGGTAATTACACCTAACAATGGTGCTTAACTGAAGATGAAAAGGTGTTAGATTTTTAATTTAAAAGTTATAGACAAAGGAACTTTCTAACTTAATAGATCTGATAATGTGGATCTGATAACATTTCTCTCGATATTGTTTTTCTTTTTTTGTGTGTGTTACATTAAGCTGTTCACTCAGGTGGTTAGAACAATAAGAAAAATTAGTCTTAACGGGTAAAATGTTTTTCAGACCATTCTTATTATCAAATTCCATTTGCCCCTGCTGAAATTTAGATTATGAGCAGCAATTAAATTTCCAAGTTGATGTTTGCAACCTAAATTCGAATGACCCTTGAAATTACATATGAGAAAATGTTTTCTACCTCTTACAGACTCCACTTCAGATAATAGTTACACAAGCCACCAAATTTCCAAAATCCAGTATTATTTCTTTTTTTTTTTCAAAGATTTTATTTATTTATTTGACAGACAGAGATCACAAGCAGGCAGACAGGCAGGCAGAGAGAGGGAGAGGAGGAAGCAGGCTCCCTGCAGAGCAGAGAGCCCGATGCAGGACTCGATCCCAGGACCCTGAGATCATGACCTGAGCCGAAGGCAGTGGCTTAACCCACTGAGCCACCCAGGCGCCCCTCAAAATCCAGTACTATTTCTTACTGTAGCCCCTTCTTTTTGTCCAATGTCTCATCTTCCACCAAATCATAAAACTCTGTTTTTCTTTCTTCATCAATTGTTTTCAGAGCAATCACTTCTATGACACCATTGCTCTAAGGAGATCCAAATCCTCATTATATCTTAGCTGAATTCCTCTAATAGATTGTTAACTCTTTTCTCTTCATTATCCCTGAATCGTTTAACTTCTATCACTAACCAGCTGACCAAATCATCTTCACAAAATGTATCACTCTTTTGATTTCAATACATATTTATAACTGTGGCTTCACATACAAAGATTTATTCTTTTTCTTTCCAGTTATAAATCTCCTAAATGTCCTTGCTTCATGATGATAACTGATACTTTTGGGGTCTCTGCAGTAATTAACTTGGCCTTGGATATCATGGACAATATACAGAATGTCATAAACTTGTTAAAAATAGGGTTGAGACCTTGCACTAGTATCTTCACTATTACTTATTATATGTGTGTAGGAAATGTCTATTCAGAAGCCAGGTGAAACTCTCGTCCTCCAGAATCTTTAAGAGTGAAAAATCCATGCTCCTTGCTTCTGCCCATCCCTCCTAAGCCAACATTTATCACCTAATACAAAACAGGCAATTCTCATGTCCCTAAAATCTTTTCCTGTGAATTCTATAAATGTTTCCTTAGGAAATGGGGGCTAATTTCAGGTATAGACTTTTAGGCTATGGTGCGAATGCTAGTTTAAGAGAGATGAAAACTCCCTAGAGAGATTTGGTCAGAGTATCCTATATTCAAAACAAATAGATTAGTTAAAATTCCATTGCGATGTTCTAGGTAAGAGGTAATATGATTAGGGTAATGACAACAGGAAGGAAAATTATTTGGATAGAGATTATAAATATTATAAATATTACCAGGTTTAACCAAAGTAATTTGATTATACTAAATATAGGATGAGAGCATAAGAAGCATCAAAGCTGAGGTAAGGTTTTTGGCCTAAACTGTATGCCAAAAAAGTGAGGGAACACTATTGAAACAACCTGATTTTTTTGAACAAAACTAAAATCAAGAGATAAATTTTGTTTATTTCAATTTACAGATACTAATTAGAATTCCAAGAACAAAATATCAGATATGTGAGTGTCAACAGAGATAGGCAGGTATGAGACTTGACATATATTTGGCAACTGAATTAACTACCAAATCTGTGTCTTAACAACAAAATATTTATTTCTTAAATCATAGTTCAATGTATGTTATATGACTCTCCAAGAAATGGCACATGTTAATTTCTCCTCTAATTTTTTTTGCCATTTTTTAATTTTTTAAATTTGAATATAGTTGACATACAACATTATGTTCATTGCACATGTACAATGTAGTGATTCCATTATATATCTGTATCTGTATTTGTATCTATATCTATATCATCTGTATCACATCTTCTTTATTATCAGTGGGCACTTGGGCTGCTTCCATATCCTGGCTACTGTAAATAACCCAATTAAAAATTAGGCAGAGGACCAGAAGAGACATTTTTCCAAAGACTTACAGATGGCCAATAGATAAATGAAAACATGCTAAACATCCCGAACCATCAGGGAAATAAAAATATAACCACAATGAGATATCATATCTCTCAGGATGTTAGCATCAAAGGGAAAGAAATAACAAGTGTTAGCAAGGGTGTGGAGAAAAAGGAACTCTCCTGAACTGTTAGTGGAAATGTAAATTGTTGCAATCACTGTGGAAAACAGTATTAGACGTTCTTCAATTAAAATTAAAATGGGAATACCATATGATCCAATAATTCCACTCCTGGGTATTTACCTAAAGAAAATGAAAACACTAATATTGGAAGAAAAATATGTGCCCCCATTTGTTTATTGCTGCATTGTTTACAACATAGCCAACATATGGAAGAAGCCCAAGCATCCATCAGTAGATGAATGGGTAGGGGGGAATGTGTGATGTTATTATCTTGCACATGGCCTGTGTTGCCACCACAGCAGACAATCGAGAATATAGAAAAATACGTAGGGATCCTTATGCCTAGGCCTGAAGGATTAAATATACTTCTTTCTGCATAATATTGATCAGAACACAGTCATCAGGCACAAAACCAATTGCAGAAGAAAGTGGAGAAATGTTTCCATCGTTATCTGTTCATGGATAGCTAATGATCAATAAATACTTGGCAGTCTTTGACACACACTTACGTGGAATTAATGAAGGCTCACTTTACAAGATTACACTATATTGTAGTTAAATGGTTCTTATTTATTCTGTGAGGAGGAGTTTCTTTTGACACAGGCACACTTGTGGCACAGGTATCTTGTACCATAGAAAATAACTACGCAGGGCTATCTCATGCTATAAGAAGGCTTAGAAAGGGAATTTAGGAAAGGTATCTTGAGCTGTAGTAAAGAGATAAATGGACAGGAATATCGTGTGCCACAAGGGAGCTTTAGACCAAGCATTTTGTTATAAATGATTATTTTCTCTTAACTGGGAAAATCAGTTGTGTTAAATGAACAGCTAACATGACTTCTGAGAAATGATAATTGGATTCAACATTTAGAGGTAAATTCCTGTTTGAGAGAATTGATGAAGAAAAAGGCCTTTTCACAATAGATCAAAATAATAAAAATATATATTATATTATATTATATTATGTTGTGTTATGCTATGTTATGTTATCTGTCGGAGTCAATGTAGGTTGTAAGAGAGATTTACTTTTTTTTTTCTTTTGTATATGTATATACTTTTCATCCCTATGATTTATTTTAAAACTGAAAATATGTGCCTCTTCATCTCCTTTACTTATTTCTCCTATCCCTTCATCTCCTCCCCTGTGGCAATCACTAGTTTAGTTTTTATGAGTCTTTTTCTCTTTTTTGGTTGTCCCTTGTTTGTTCATTTGTTTTGATTTTTAGATTCAACATATAAATGAAATCATAGTACTTGTCTTTCTTGGACATTTTTCATTTAGCATGATATCCTCTAGGTCTATCTATGTTGTCACAAATGGCAAGATCTCATTATTTTTTTCATGGATGAGTAATATCCAATCGTGTATGTACCCCATATCTTTATCCATTCATCATCAGCGGGTGGGGATTTGGTTTTCCTTCTTCTCTTGTTATTTTCATGTGCTGGCTTGTACAACGACAGGACTGATTCACTAAAGATAAAACCATAATGAAGCTTTGAACAGGACAGGAATAACCATATGTAATATGATCAAATAATCAAACATGCATTGGATTCAGTACACAAGAACACCTGGCATTACTCAGGACAACAAATGATTCATCATTCAGTCAAGAGGCAAGGAAGCTGAGAATTCTGGTAATTTTGCGTGTTTGAGTTTGGCTTCATTTTTATCCAAAGCCCTTTGGGATTGAAATACTAGACTAGGAGGTAAGTACTTAAAATTCATGCATGCAGGCTAGATAGTGGGTTGCTTGGTCACCATAGACGTTATAACTGATATTGACAAGATCTAGGATTTCACCATGGAATGCTGGGTAAGTAGACAAGAAGAAAAGATATTTTGGAATGAATCCAAGGATTTGAGGATGGATAATCTGTAAATGAAGGTTTATTTACTTTTATTTTTCTCAGAGTAAATTTCCTCCCAGAAGATTCCTGAATCTCTCATCAAAGAGAACAAAGTGATCATCTTGGATCCTGAAAGCATAACCATCACTTGAGATATTGCAAAATCTTGCTTAATGACCCTAAATAAAATATGCCTGCTGTTCTGTACCATAATAAAGATAGAAAATCCGAATTTAGCTAAATTGAAACTAAAATTCAGCTTAATAAACTTGACATCTTAATTCTTTTTGTCAATTTATCCTTGGTAATTATATCAGAATTAAACATAAAAATTAATTCATTACTCTTGTTCCCAATGCATGAATATCAATCAATCAAAAAGGCAAAAAGTGGAAGCAATAAGAATTTTCTAAGATGAAATTTTTAAGTTTAATAGAATTAAGGAATAATGGCATACATGTAAGCCATTCTAAAACGAGTTTAATTTAAAGGAAAATTTTCTTTTTTAAGGAATATTAATTGACCCCAAGCCTCATATTTCATCAAGTTATTAAATTCCATTTTTTCCTAAGTTTGTGCAATTATATAGATGTTTTAGTTTATAACAGAAGACTCAGTATCAGTTTTAAAACACATTTGATCAAAAAATAAATGTAACTATAATACCAATTTATAAACTAATATATATATTAAAATACTGCTCAAGAAATATTAAGATATGAGCAAACAGACTGAGTCCAAAATTATATAAATTGGGTCTTTTTTACACTGCACTTCCAAATATATCAGGAGGAAGAGGAAGAAGAGAAGGTAGAAATTAAAAAAATATATATCTAAGAATAATTTCCTTTGTCACAGGAGAAATTATGTACATTGCAACATACATTTAAAATTGAAGGAAAAAAGGCTCAATTCACTACTTTCCTGCTATTCTTCATTCCGGAGTCGTGCCAAATGCCATTATTAAGGGTGGCTATTTACATACAGTGCCATAACATGATAAGCTTAAAGGTCAAAGTCTGTAGTAGAAAGAACTTCATTAAAAAGGACACATTTTAGAAATAAGAAGGCCTTTTTACAAGTAATGTTAAATGGAGAATTAAGGCAATGACCCACATAATTAAAGTAAAACAAACCCTATGAATCTGAGAGAAAAATAGAAGTTCGAGGCTTAAATCATCACAAATTACTGTCTACATTCATCAAATTAATGGGGTAATTGCTCAGCATGCACTTAAAATAGGCTACGTATCTTCCAACTGAAGTCATATCTATATGCAGACACTGATTTATTGACTTTTGTTTTATTCTTTCCAAGTGTCTCAGTGATTGATTTCTTTTAATAAAATGAACTAATTCTGATATTAAGACACTGAAAACTTTGTAATTGGTCTATGTTAAGTGATTATGTTTATTTTCATTTTTGGAAATCCATACATTATAAGAGTCATACAAATATTAATAGAGGATAGTAACAAAGGTTGAAATTCAATAAAATTTTATTCGTTTACTATCTATACTGTGGAAATTAGAAGCACATGACTCCTACAGGTCTGCATACTTCTTATTATTTCCTAAAATCCTTTTAAAACAAATGCTGCCAGATTCCATGATTTCATATATGTCACAATCATCAAAGATCCCTATCAACTGATCTCAAATGATGGACATTTCTCTGTCCCAGCTCTTTCTTTTTCTTCCTTTAATCTCTTCCTCTATCTTTTCCCCCTATTCTCTACCCCTTCCTTCTAGTTCTTTCTTTCTGCGTCACAAGAGAACAACGGAAAACAGGACATAGTAAAGAGTATGGGAAACACCTCCTAAAAATAGGATACCATCTTGGAGTTTTGACTGTTTAAACCCAAACTATATTATATGCAACTAGTTAAAAAAAAATAAGTTCAAGTTTCAAATGAGATGGTAACTTTAAAACAAAAAAATAAAATAAAATAAGAGGAAATCTACAAAAAAATAAACTACTGTAAAAGAAACAAAAAATATGTTTAGTTAGGAGAGTGAGTCTGGCTGCTGCCTGGGTAAGAGGCGGGGACAAGCACAGGTAAGAGCCTGCATGGCACACCTAGCAAATGTTGTCAAAACATTCTGCAGTAGAGGTTGTTACACTTGTGAAACTAACTGAACATGTCTGGGTAATAAAATTCTTCCCGTCCCCCAAACTCTCCAAGGAAGGTTGAGCAACTGACAGTCTCATTCCTCTTAAGGCATACAAGGTAATACTGAGGGAAAGACATAAATTTTAGGCCAGAGATAGCTAAAATGTATCTCCTCTACCAAACAGGTTGAATCAGATATACTTAGAGTCGTAGAAATACAAGCTACCTTAATCGTGGATTTAGCAACATGCTAAATATAAGCACAATGTAAGGAGTTTTGGTGACCTGTAGTGAAGTGAAATGATTAAGTTGGAAATCTAAGAAACAGGAGAAGTCAATTCCTGTTAAATGTGTAATTTGCTAATCCTCGAATACTTGCCAAATGACACTGGAAGGGTTTTATTTAAATTCCACTGCGCAAGGCTATAATATACCTATCATTCTATATAAAAGATGTTATCTGGACACTCCAGGTAAGGACACCTCAAAGGAAGGTAACAAAGATTAAAAAATTAAAAAGTTTCAAGGTCAGTACCCTTTAAGCATGAAATTTAAACACAGGGAAAAAACATTCAAGTAAAAATTAAAATAGCACTCCTCTGAGAACAGGTCAGAGACAAATCTACAGATGAAAGAGAAGTGCAAAAGCACAAGTTTTTGAGATAGAAATGAATTGCTGGAAATCACATGAGATTTGACAAATTTGCTAAATAATGTTGCATCCAGTCCTGAAATGTTATTGGGGAAGATTAAATCCTTATGATTTTTCAAGGAACAGTAGCATTTGACAACTCAAAGGGAAGATTGATGTTTTTTTCTAATTGTCAGGTGCAATATAACCCCACCCCCCAAAAAGATTTCTTTGTTCCTATTAATATAGTCTTTCTGTAGCTTGTTGTTGAGAGAAGTAACAATGGAATTATCACACTGGTAGTCATTTCAGAGTTCACACTCAAGGACAATGTTCCTATAGTTCAGGGGGCGCTTAAGGAGTATAAAAAAAGATAACCTTGACTTATCTGCAGTCATTGTTATAGATCAATAGAGTATGGGGGACTGTTAGGTTGAGAAAGTTTGGGGAATTCCTTCCTTTTTCATCTTTCATACCCCAGACCTTAAATATTATGAACCTTAAATTTAATGCAAATTATACACTTCATAAGAACAAAGTTGACAATAATAGATGTTCAAAATTCACTCAAACACATTCAATTTTACTATATAGAAAATTTACACCAAATTGCAAAAAGATACTAATTTTGATACTGAAAGATAGTTTATCAAATGTGTAGGTAATATGAAAGTTACTTAACCAGAATTAAGGTAACTTCTTGGATTTTTGATTGTTCTCAAATTCACAGACTTAATAAATGGATACATTTTAACTCTTGAAACAATGATTTTTAATAACTCCAAAATTATTCACTTCCAAAAGACTGAGTCCTGAAAACATTCATTTTATAATAGCTGTTATGTCTTACTACTAAATCACTGGAATACATCGAGGAACAAAGCAAACAAACTTTTAGTTCCCCTGGGATACTGGGGTTAGTGGCATGTTTGCATGTGATGAAAGCAGAAATAAACTACTGTAGCTACAATTTAATACAAAAAATGACCATAGTCTGACTAATCCAAGGGAAGTATAAGATTGTCAATATTTTTTTTTTGTTTTTCATATGTGACATTTACACAGAGTATTCAAATCTTAAGTGTATGGATTGCTGTGGGAGATATATAAATAAATAAATAAATAAATAAATAAATAAATAAATAAATATTTTTATATATATTTCGTGTAACCCCTCCACACACTTCCATCAAATAATGGAACATCTTGAGTAGTTCAGAATCCTATCTGATGCCCTCTCATTGGTACTATCAATTCCCCTAGTGAGGATAATGATTATTTTTATTTCTATCAACAGAGATTAATTTTGCCTGCTCTAGAATTTCTTAAATTTTCTTTTTTTTAAATTTTAAAATATTTTATTTATTTATTTGACAGACAGAGATCACAAGCAGGCAGAGAGGCAGTTAGAGAGAGAGGAGGAAGCAGGCTCCCCGCTGAGCAGAGAGCCTGATCCCAGGACCCTGAGATCCTGACCTGAGCTGAAGGCAGAGGGTGAACCCACTGATCCACCCAGGCGCCCCGAGGAATTTCTTACATTTTCCATTCCACATTGTATCTGTGTTTTGCATTTATCTATTTTTCTACTTTTTGCTATGTTGTATTCAAGTGTATAAATATATAAGCATTTATTTCTCTAGTCAACTAATAAAGTTATTTGGGATCAGGTTTAGTTTTGGTACTGTATATAAAGCTTCAAAGAAGTAGGTGTATGGGACGCCTAGGTGTTTCAGTCCATTAAGGGTCTACCTTTGGCTCAGGTTATGATTTCAGGGTCTTGGGATCCAGCCATGCATCAGGCTCCGTATTCAAGGCGGAACCTGTTTCTCCCTCTCCCTCTTCTGCTCCCCCTGCTGTGCTCCTTCTCTCAAATAAATAGATAAAATCTTAAAAAAAAAAAAAAAAAAAGGAAAGAAAAGAGAAAAGAAGTAGGTGCATATGTCTTTCAGTGGGTATATGTGGTATACTCGCATCTGTTCAATGTTTCATTATGAAAAATTCAGGGACATAGGTCATGAATATACTTAACACTAAAGTGTTTTATGACATGATTGAAGTAATTTACAATCTTACCAGTATTGTCCAAAAGCTCAGTTATCAAGTTTTTCCACACTCTCATCAAAAGTTAGAATTTCCTGGGGCGCCTGGGTGACTCAGTGGATTAAGCCTCTGCCTTCAGCTCAGGTCATGATCCCAGGCAGACTCTGCTCAGCAGGGAGCCTGCTTCCTCCTCTCTCTGCCTGCCTCTCTGCCTACTTGTGATCTCTGTCTGTCAAATAAATAAATAAAATCTTTTTAAAAAATTTTAAAAAGTTAGAATTTCCTGTCTTTTGAATTTTAATTAATCTGGCAATTGCCTATCACTATTTCATGCTGGTTTTAATTTGCATTTGCCAAAGAAAAATTATATAGAAACAAAGTTCTACTGAAAAAAAAAGTCATACTGAAAACAAGTTTATGTGTTTATTGACCATTGAAATGGTATTTTCCTGAACGCCTTTTTCTCTCTCATTTTATTATCTTGGCTTTTTTCTCATATACATTAGGGTTTTTAAAATACGTTTTTACACAGCAACAGATATATGTATTAGAAAATAATGCATGTAGTTTTCAGAAAGGGATAATAATACTCATGACTTTTTATTCTCTTAATTGGCTATTTTCATGAAGGGAAGTTCTTGACTGTAATCCATTTAATTAATTTTTATTTTGTTTCACAGATAATGCTTTTGACATTTTTTTTTTTTTGCTTTTGACATTCTATTTAAGAAAACCTTACCTGAAGTTACTACAAGTTTATAAAGATATTATTTATGCTTGTTTCTGTAAGCTTTATTATTATACATTTCTGTTTTAAGTTTATCAAACATCTGAAATTAATTTTTGTGTGCAGTATGATTTAAAAATAAAGGTTCATAGTTTTCAAACAAGGATAGCCAATATATCCAGTGCAAACTGCTGAAACTGAAATGAAATGGTAGCTGTTGTAAATAAATTACCATATTTTGAGTCTTTCTTTTTCTGTGTTCTCTATTCTCTTCCACTGGTTTGTCTATCCCTTAATCCATAATGACATTGTGTTAGCTATTGCAACTTCATTAGTCATTAGCTATTATAACTTTAGCAAACCTCGTCCTATAAATTCTTCAATTTTTTTCATATTTAAGATTATCCTTTACATTTTAGAATCAGCTTCTCAAATCTCAGATTTAAAAAAAAAAAAAAAAAGTTTATCGGGATTAGTTCCCCCCAATAGACAGATGATACAGACTGAATTCTGTTCAAAGTGTTTCAAGCATTGTTATGGCCTGCATGTCTGTATTTCCCCTTAGAGCTAAGAAATAATCCATACAAGATGTACCCACTTTGTATCTCTGTTGAATATCTGAGAGATTTCCCAGGTTCCCTACAGCTTTCGTGTGCTCTGGCTGTCATCCTCTATCTTACAAGTAGCTCGTGACTGCTGAATATTTTGTTTCAACCTTAGCCTCCCTATTACTACTTTCTGTTGGAATTCTTGGCTTTCTTATCGCAGAGCCTCATCTATTACTCTACCTTGCCCTGCCTTGGCTATCACTGTTGCCTCAGGTTGGAGCTGATAAAAAGTAGTTGGAAAGAACACCCGTTAGCCCAATGATGAAAACCTGATACACATTTTAATAAGTGGCTTGTCTGTGAACTTTGCTTCCCTACACCATCTGCTGAAAACCAAACTTATTCTCTATTTCTATGTTTGTGTCTATCAGTTTCTGGGCAGCAGAAATAGCAGGAAAGGATGCAATCATGGCTCCCATATCCCCTAAAACCAGAAGTGTGAAAAGAGCTATAAAAAAAATGAAAGTCTTGAATTTTTGTTTTTAATAAAAGAAAAGGGCATACAAAGCATACAGCATCCAGAACAAGCTTGGGATAAAGAGGAGCAAGCAATCAGCAATGAAGACGAAGAAAGATTTACCTGCCTGGAAGAGATAAATGTTCAAGAGAAAATAAAAAACCACAGACATACTCTCCACCAAGCTCTATAAAGAGAAACATGAAATGCAAATGTATTACACACCTGGGTCTGTCGTGTTATGAAAGGAGTCAACACCTTTACATTGATAATTTTTTTTTTTTTTTTGACATACAAGAAGAGTTTCCTTGCTACCTCTGATTCGCAGGCAGGGCTTCTGCCATCAGTCTCATCCCCTGGAGTGTCCTGAGGTATCACAGTGCGAATGTCTAGAGCATGACAGATGCATGTGAAGATCAAGACTTCCTGGACATAAACCAATTCAGTTCGGAGGTTACAAACCCTATCATGCCTCATTCTCTGCATTCTATTACCCTGCTACTCAAATCTTCACAGCGTGCATTATTTTCTGCAAGACTAGACATATGAGCCAACTGCTGTATTTAGTATCTGCCCACCAATGAATAAAGTACTTGTAAGGAGACTGCTCATGAGGAACTTACTAACTGTACATTGCACCTAAAGACCGCAAACCAGGGGTGCCTGAGTGGCTCAGTGGGTTAAAGCCTCTGCCTTCCCTTCAGGTCATGGTCCCAGGGTCCTGGGATCCAGCCCCACGGCGGGCTCTCTGCTCAGCAGGGAGCCTGCTTCCTCCTCTCTCTCTCTGCCTGCCTCTCTGCCTACTTGTGACCTCTGTCTGTCAAATAAATAAGTAAAATCTTTAAAAAAAAAATAAAATTAAAAAAAATTAAAAAAATAAAAAGACTGCGAATCAACTTAGTCAATGACCATTGCTGGAGAAATCTTCTGGACTGCATGTGGAAATGAGTGACTACATTTAAAATTGGAGATCATGGAGCCCCTGGGTGGTGCTGCATCTGACTCTTGGTTTTGGCTCAGGTCATGATCTCGCGGTGGTGAGATGAGCTCTGTGTGGGGCTCTGCACCCAGAGTGGAGTTGCCTTCAAATTCTCTCTCCCACTGCTTCTCTCCATTCTCTCTCTCTCTAAAAAAAAAAAAAAAAAAAAAGCAAATAAAATCTAAAATCGGAGATCCTAAACAGCAAAGAAAAATAAAGGAAAAGGAATCTTCGAGGAAAAAAGCCTTCTAGCAAGGAAATTCAAGATTCTTATACCCTTGGCTTTAAAGTTCATTTTGGAAGTTAAATGAAATATAATTTTAAAATATTCAAATGTTATTAATAAATATTAACTTTTCACATTAACTTTTATTGCATGCACTAAGCAGTCAGATTAAGATTTTAAATCAACATTTTCTGTTTTTATTATTTTCAGATTAGATATTCAGATATGAAGATTAACTCAAACTTTTTTTAAGACACCTCAAATAACTTGAATGAGAATTATAGATCCCTACAACCTAATTAAAAACTGAGAATATAACTGAATTAATGTCAGTCTTTCCTTCCAAATGGGAAATAAGTTTAACTTAGTAGCAATTATCTCCTGATACTGTGACCAATGGCATCAGGCAAAACTATATTACTTTAATGATTTAAGATTATTAGCAGGCCGTAGTTTTATAAAGGTAGAAAACAAATGTAGACAGTATCTCCTGAGCTGATGGGTGTTGCTTCTAAACTAGTTTCTATTCCTCTTTTATCCAACATATTAAATTTGTTTTTTAATGCATATTAATTCAAATAACGGTTATTTGTATTCTATACAGAATAATGTTAAGGGCTGTATTTTATACAGAATAATAATGATGTTCATATGTCTTAGCAAAGTAATATTAATGTGCTTGTAGGTATTGTATGTGTGTGTGTGTGTGTGTACATATATATTTCAAATTGTCTTAAAATAAATATTGAAAAAGATGGCAAGGGAAGGCACAATTCTGGTACCTCAGAAGCAGATAAAATATTTCAAGAACATATGAACTATTTTCTGCACCAATAGTGGTGGGAGATTGACTAATACTGTATCAGAAAGAAGGTCACTGTGATTTGTCAACATGGAAACTTTTGGTGATCAAAAAACAGTAATCTTGATGACAAGGGTAAGATGAAACTCAAAGTGCAGTGGTTTGAGAAGGGAATGAGAGGAGAAAAAAAATGAAAGTAATTAACTCTTTAGAGAAGAGAAAATTGTGTTCCCTTTATTCTCTGATATTTTAAAAACCCAAGACACAAGAAGAAACAGTTTGGAGTAGTACAACTTTAGAAATGAAGTAGTTTATTAATGAAGCAGAATTTTAAGAGAGACTGAGGAATTGGAGACCTTCAATGTTTATCTACTATAAGGAGAAACATTTTGTAAGACTCATTTCTTTGTGGGGCAAGAAATTGAATTAATAAAGGCCTTCTTTGGTTTTGTTTTTACCTGATTTGCACTATGTAACTTTTAAAGTAGCTGCTTGTCTTTGCTAAAAATAACTTTAGGATTAATTTGTTCACAAGTTTCCTCTAACTCATTTCCCAGGCTTTTCTAGGGTTGTCTGGAGAGAGAGGCTAAAGCAAAATGGTTTCTGAATAAAAAAAAAACAGTGATTCTGACAAAGAAATCTATCAAAAAAGTGTATGATTTCTCTGACATCCCATGTTTCTTACCCTCTTAGGCAGATAGAAATTAGTCACACTCCTAGATGACAATGAGCTCAATTATTAGTCCTATTGGGGTTACTTAGAAAGAAAAAAAAAAAGTCTTTATTAGTCATTTTGTTAGTCACTCAGTCAAGATAAGCTAAATGAAACAAGATGGGATTGGGAGGGAGACAAACCATAAGTGACTCTTAATCTCAAAAAACAAACTGAGGGTTGCTGGGGGGAGGGGGTTTGGGAAAAGGGGGTGGGATTATGGACATTGGGGAGGGTATGTGCTTTGGTGAGTGCTGTGAAGTGTGTAAACCTGGTGATTCACAGACCTGGGGATAAAAATATATGTATATAAAAAATATATGTTTATAAAAAAAAAAAAAAAAAAAAAAAAAAAAAAAAAAAAGATACCACAAAAAAAAAAAAAAAAAAAAAAAAAAAAAAAAAAAAAAAAAAAAAAACTGAATTCACAGTTGGCCACTGAGTGGAATCAGGGACATAGCTCTTACGTAGTCAGATGGATATTTTCCAGGTCTTCTCTAATTTCACTTTGCAGCACACTTCTTACACCTTCGCAGCAGGTGACATAGTCCCTATATTCTCTCATTATCCTCCTCTTTGGCTGTTCCTTTTTCCCACCATCTCTTCCTTTATCTGTGCTCAACTAGAAACTGAGAGCCAACCTTGATGACACACCCAACTTGCAATGAACGCAGACCCGTTTTCTCATAATCTAGAGTTTCACCTTTTCTTTATTTAAGTATTTTGGCCCAAATCACCAAAATCTGTTGTCTGACCACTATAATTGCTGTTTTTTATTGACTTCCCCCAAAGAACTTACACTTTTCATAGCCACACGCTGTTAATGTTGTTCGTCATTTTCTTGTTTTACTATGAATATTTATTGAGTAATATTTTTATCATTCCTGTGCTTCCTATGGTGAAAGAGTGTCATAGTTTAAAAAACCTGTTATTAATATGATAATCTATTTTATGGCTATCATTCCATATCATAAATCACAATTTCCATTGCATACCTTTCCAGCATGTTTTCACCCTTGTCATGCATTAGTATTCATGATCTAGTCTTACAGGCATTCCTTGGGGGAAAATACGGTATGTTCTTTCTGGACTCAAGGATTGCTTCATTTACTATCTTAAATAGCATTTCCGTACTTTTATATTGACTAACTCTGATTTGACATTTAAGTATCTGCTTAAATGTTACTTTGTAATTAAGAATTTATTGATCTCTAAAATCAATTGAGTGGCCAGAGTACATGGACTCATGGCATGCTTCATTTTACATGTTCTAAAACTTATTACACACTTCAGAATTTGTTTGTCTAGCACACTATAGTATAAACCCTACACAGGAAGGCATTATAGTCTAGGGCACAAGTGGGTTTCCAGACTCAAGTGTGTTTCCAGCCCTGCTTTAGTGCATGCTGCACTGGAGAGGATTAACTGATGAATTAATACACCTTGTCTTAGAATTCACTTGACTTTTGGAAGACATGAAAATGCAATTGAAGTTAATTCTTCCAGTAAATTAATAACTGTTCGTTATGGTAAGAAGCATCTTTTATCTCACACAAATCTCCATTTGTGTATGCCAATATTATCTCAGAATAAGGTAGTTCATTAGTTTAAAAAAAAAAAAAAGAAAACATGTAAGAGTATGTGTAAGGGCCTAAAACATTCTCGAATGAGCACACCATTCTATATCTGCTTTTTAAAATGAGCTTACACAAAAATAGTGAGTTTAAACAATAAAAATAAGCTCAAATGACCAAGATAGTGAGAAATGAAAACAGAAATTGGAAACAAGAAAGCAAAGGGATGAAAGAAAGAAAATAAATAAATAAACTGACACTATGGGAAACTCTGAATAAGGCTGAGATTCTCAGAATGTCTCAGGTATTAGATGAGCCAATTTCTTCTGAAATTGTGGGGTGGCTATGAAGCTAACAATAGGAGAAATCATATATCTGTAAAAACAGAAAGTAGATCCATGAGTTTTCATTATACCTTCACACTGGTAAATTGCCCCCTCTCCCTTCGACAGCAGACTGAATTTTTTCTGTGGAGAAATGAACTCAATCAGATAGACTCAAAAGAGGTCTGAGATTAAAGCTGAGATTAAACTAAGATTAAAACTACTATACTTTAAATATGGAAATAATTATAAAGTCTAACTTCAAAATAAAAGTGAGAACTCCACCCAAGACACCATCTGCCACTAGCTATAAGAACCTGTAAGAAAATGTTAGCTAGGCTTAAAAATGTCACACGGGAGACTAAAGACTCACTTGCAGGAACACTTACCCGCCTAAGGAAACAAAACAAAACAAATTTAAATCCTTAAAGACACTCCCTTTTATTTAAAAAAAAAAAAAAAAAAGATTTCTTTCTTTTTTTTTTTTTTTTTAAGATTTTATTTATTTACCTGACAGGCAGAGATCATAAGTAGGCAGAGAGGCAGGCAGAGAGAGAGGGGGAAGCAGGCTCCCCGCCAAGACGAGAGACCGATGTGGGGCTCGATCCCAGCACCCTGAAATCGTGACCTGAGCTGAAGACAGAGGCTTTAACCCACTGAGCCTCCCAGGCGCCCCAAAAAGATTGATTTATTTCTTTTAGAGACAGAGAGGGTGCAAGAGTGGGAAGAAGGACAGAAGGAGAGATAGAATCCCAAACACACTCCCCACTGAGTGATTTGCCAGCTGCCTGGGGCTTGATCTTAGGACACAGAGATCATGACATGACTCTGCCACTAAACCAATGGACCAATAAGGTGCCCTGCGACACCCTTTTTTAGATATTTTTTCTGTAATGGACTAGAAAGATCACTCCACAAGATCTAAACCAAACCAAAGCAAAACAAAACTAAACAAAACTCATCAAATCCCATCAACCTACAAGAACTTCCAATGAACTTAGATACAGTCTTACTCTTAAATACAGGGAAAGAGCCAAGACTTACCCTACATTTGCAAGAAACCTCTCACATGAAACATAGATACCAAAGCAAATTGACCAGTTAAAGGAATCCAGAGAAAGAGAGAATTCAGGGAACAGAAAAAAGCAAAAGAATTGGTAATTAAATACTATTAACATCCTGAAGAAAAGAATATGTATTAGATAGGAAATCCATGCAAAACACTAGTAGACCTTACAAAGGCACAGTAAGAAAAAACTTGCATAAGACTTTCTTCAAGTAATAAACAGCATTGCTAAGCTAGCTGAAAGTACTGAGAGCAGAGTTATACTTCTTGTGGAAAGTTAAGGTATTTTTTATTGCAGACACATGAAAAATTAAGTAAAATGGAAACAAGCCTCTTATTAATTCTAGAGAAAACAAAAACCATATATGTAAGAGAATACAATCATAACACAGTAGATTTGCATCTATAAGTAGTAATTACCAGATCTTTGTAATGTTAAAACATAATATTGAAGTAGCATAAAATTAAATGCAATTATAATATAAAATATATGGGACGTATACATGTGAGGACAGATACAAGGAGTTAGTTGTATTTTTCTTTAGTAGGAACCCGTAGTTACCCTTAGTAAAACTATTTCAAAAGAGGTAAACCAAAAAATGTAAACATATTATTTTTGTGAAATGGAGACAAATTCAAAAGGAGTAACTAGAGATAGCCAAACCTTTGCATCTGGATAACAGAAATCAGAATGGTGAGATCAGCATTGGTTTTCAGCACTGGTTTTCATTATGTGTTGAGTAGAACTCTATTTTAACTATGAAAATTTGTACCTCTGATACAAATGTTTATAAACAAAGGAAACCACTTCATATCTAGGTATTCTAAAAAGCCTTGCATACAGAAGCATATCGTCACAAGTTTTACTCTAATCCAAAGTAAATACATGATTACTCAGGACCCAGGTAAGAAAATTAATGAGATTTCTCTTTGAATATATGGGTTGGAGATTCTGTATATTTATTTCTCTGAAATTATTTTCAATAATTAATAAGTGGCAATTATAATTTTAAAACAGCTGTTTTCATTAAAATATACTTATACCCATATACATATAAAAAGGTAACAAAGTGAATCAAAATGAGGTATGATTTTCCTAATACAATGAATGCAAGGTGAGAATAAAGGAATTCTAATAGTAAAAATGAATAAAATGTCAATGGCCATAAATCGTTTAAAGATTCAGATTATCAAGTCAGAGATATGTCTCTATGTGAAATAAGACACCGAATGAAAGAAAGATAAGATTTGGGAAACTGGAAAATCCAGTATCTATTATAATATCCATAGGGAAAACAGATAAAATAAAATGCCTATCATAAAATGGTAGGCATTAAGTGAGAAAAATTGAAATTTAAAAACATATACACTTTATAAACATATATATATATATGTATGTACTTCTTTATTTTTTATTCTCTACACACACACACACACACACACACACACCCCAATGTTGAGATACAAATGCTTTTTTAAAAATTTAAAGCAAGGCTAGGACCTCTAGTACGATGTTGAATAGCAGTGGTGATAATGGACATCCCTGCCGTGTTCCTGACCTTAGCAGAAAAGCTCTCAGTTTTTCTCCATTGAGAATGATATTTGCGGTGGGTTTTTCATAGATGGCTTTGATGATATTGAGGTATGTGCCCTCTATCCCTACACTTTGAAGAGTTTTGATCAGGAAGGGATGTTGTACTTTGTCAAATGCTTTTTCAGCATCTATTGAGAGTATCATATGGTTCTTGTTCTTTCTTTTATTGATGTGTTGTATCACATTGACTGATTTGCGGATGTTGAACCAACCTTGCAGTCCTGGAATAAATCCCACTTGGTCGTAGCCTCAGCAATCAGACAACAAAAGGAAATTAAAGGCATCCAAATCGGCAAAGAAGAAGTCAAATTATCACTCTTCGCAGATGATATGATACTATATGTGGAAAACCCAAAAGACTCCACTCCAAAACTGCTAGAACTTATACAGGAATTCAGTAAAGTGTCAGGATATAAAATCAATGCACAGAAATCAGTTGCATTTCTCTACACCAACAGCAAGACAGAAGAAAGAGATATTAAGGAGTCAATCCCATTTACAATTGCATCCAAAACCATAAGATACCTAGGAATAAACCTAACCAAAGAGACACAGAATCTATACTCAGAAAACTATAAAGTACTCATGAAAGAAATTGAGGAAGACACAAAGAAATGGAAAAATGTTCCATGCTCCTGGATTGGAAGAATAAATATTGTGAAAATGTCTATGCTACCTAAAGCAATCTACACATTTAATGCAATTCCTATCAAAGTACCATCCATCTTTTTCAAAGAAATGGAACAAATAATGCTAAAATTTATATGGAACCAGAAAAGACCTCGAATAGCCAAAGGGATATTGAAAAAGAAAGCCAACGTTGGTGGCATCACAATTCCGGACTTCAGGCTCTATTACAAAGCTGTCATCATCAAGACAGCATGGTACTGGCACAAAAACAGACACATAGATCAATGGAACAGAATAGAGAGCCCAGAAATAGACCCTCAAATCTATGGTCAACTTATCTTCGACAAAGCAGGAAAGAATGTCCAATGGAAAAAAGACAGCCTTTTCAATAAATGGTGCTGGGAAAATTGGACAGCCACATGCAGAAAAATGAAATTGGACCATTCCCTTACACCACACACAAAAATAGACTCAAAATGGATGAAGGACCTCAATGTACGAAAGGAATCCATCAAAATCCTTGAGGAGAACACGGGCAGCAACCTCTTCGACCTCTGCCGCAGCAACATCTTCCTAGGAACAACGCAAAAGGCAAGGGAAGCAAGGGAAAAAATGAACTACTGGGATTTCATCAAGATCAAAAGCTTTTGCACAGCAAAGGAAACAGTTAACAAAATCAAAAGACAACTGACAGAATGGGAGAAGATATTTGCAAACGACATATCAGATAAAGGACTAGTGTCCAGAATCTATAAAGAACTTAGCAAACTCAACACCCAAAGAACAAATAATCCAATCAAGAAATGGGCAGAGGACATGAACAGACATTTCTGCAAAGAAGACATCCAGATGGCCAACAGACACATGAAAAAGTGCTCCATATCACTCGGCATCAGGGAAATACAAATCAAAACCACAATGCGATATCACCTCACACCAGTCAGAATGGCTAAAATCAACAAGTCAGGAAATGACAGATGCTGGCGAGGATGCGGAGAAAGGGGAACCCTCCTACACTGTTGGTGGGAATGCAAGCTGGTGCAGCCACTCTGGAAAACAGCATGGAGGTTCCTCAAAATGTTGAAAATAGAACTGCCCTATGACCCAGCAATTGCACTATTGGGTATTTACCCTAAAGATACAAATGTAGTGATCCAAAGGGGCACATGCACCCGAATGTTTATAGCAGCAATGTCCACAATAGCCAAACTATGGAAAGAACCTAGATGTCCATCAACAGATGAATGGATCAAGAAGATGTGGTATATATACACAATGGAATACTATGCAGCCATCAAAAGAAATGAAATCTTGCCATTTGCAACAACATGGATGGAACTAGAGCGTATCATGCTTAGCGAAATAAGTCAAGCAGAGAAAGACAACTATCATATGATCTCCCTGATATGAGGAAGTGGTGATACAACATGGGGGCTTAAGTGGGTAGAAGAAGAATAAATGAAACAAGATGGGATTGGGAGGGAGACAAACCATAAGTGACTCTTAATCTCACAAAACAAACTGAGGGTTGCCGGGGGGAGGGGGTTTGGGAGAAGGGGGTGGGATTATGGACATTGGGGAGGGTATGTGATTTGGTGAGTGCTGTGAAGTGTGTAAACCTGGTGATTCACAGACCTGTACCCCTGGGGATAAAAATATATGTTTATAAAAAATAAAAAATTAAAGTCTAAAGAAAAGAAAAATTTAAAGCAAGATACAATCTGAAGGAAAAATTCTGGCACCAAGCAATGTATAAAGAGTGGGGAGAAAGATTAATTAGTTTAATGCAATGTTACAAAGTAAAGTCTAGTTCTTGATCACAGAAGCCAAAATGGAATTAAAGCATAAAGTTATCCCATAAACCATAAAGATATGTAAGTACTGGACAGATGCAGGAGACATTTATCAAGACCAAACTCTTTCCTTTCTCCTTATTATAAAGATCCAATAATAAAAGAACATGGACATACAAGACTAATATGGTCCAGACATAAGTAGCATACATCCCCCAGAACAATAGTAAAAAGAAAAGTCCTAGCTATAGTCAGAGAAATGACAAAAAAATTCTTTATAAGATTTGTATAAATATATACATACAGGCCTAAGTTTTTTAGATCTGCCATAATATCCCAGACTTGAATCTTATGTCATTGAATTTAGGCAAGTTATTTTTTCTAACAAGTCATATAATTATATATTTTGTTGTTTTGATCCTCTTAATAATCCATGTACAATAGTATATAGCAATGTGTGGTGGAAATCATCAACTAAGAGAAAGCAGACCTGTGGAAGATCTACAATGATCAGGATGAGTACTGTTTTGTCTTAGGTGTTTGATCCAAGACTAGATGGAATATACTCAGCTCTTCCTGGATCCAATCATTAGTGGAACTACATGCCCTGGAAATAATTCAAAAGGTAACCATTATGGACACAGATATGAAAAGAGAAAGGCAAATGGCTAGCAAGCTCTGGGCTTAAAGTGTAATATTGTGGTGATCTTGTTTTATTTTTGTTTTTGTTTTGTTTTGTTTTTTAATCTCCCATTTTATCTTCCATGTTCACAGAATTAAGACTGAGAGTACTCCAATCCAGAAAAACTATCAAAAATAGCAAAATTCAGAAAAAATTATAATAGTAAGACCTGGCGCCATAAAACTGCCAAGAGAAAATAGTCTGGCAGTATTCTGGGAAATGCTTTCTTGGATTTGACATAAAAAATACAAACAACAAAAGCAAAAATCAATGAGATGAGACTACATCAAATTAAAAAGCTTCTGCACATCAAAAGAAACAATCAACAAAATGAAAAGATAACCTACAGAATGGGAGAAAGTTTTTGAAATCCATATACCCAGCAAGGGGTTAATATACAAAATATATAATATACAAAATATATAATGAACTTATACAACTTAGTAATACACACACACACACTCACACACACACAATCTGATCAAAAAATGGGCAGAAGACCTAAACAGACTTTTTTTTTTTCCCTAAGAAGACATCCAACATCCAAACACCAACCAGAGACATGACTTTTCATGTCATGTCAACATACTAATCATCAGGGAAATGGAAATCAAAGCCACAATGATATATTGCTTCATACCTTTTAGAATGGTTAGCATCAACAAGAGATAAATTTATTCAGATAAGGGAACACTGTGTCCTGTGGGTGGAATTGTAAATTTGTACAGCCATTATAGAAAACAGTATGCAATTTCCTAAAAACATTAAAACAGAATAGTGAATTAATGTATGCATTCCCATGTTCATTGTAGTATTATTCACAAAAGCCATGATACAAACTTAAGTGTCCATCAGTAGATGAATGGATAAAGTGTGTGTGTGTGTGTGTGTGTGTACATACGATGGAATGATATTCAGCCATGAGAAAGAAGGAAATCTTGCCATGTCTAAAACATGGATGAACCTTGAAGACCCTATGCTAAGTGAGTTAAGTAAGACAGAGAAAGAAAATACTGCACGATATCACACATATATGGAAGCTAAAATACTGAGCTCATAAAAACAAAGTAGAACAGTAGTTACCAGAGCCTGGGGGTGGGGAAAATAGGGATATTTTGTTTAAGGTTACTAACCAGAAATTAATAGATAAATAAGTAGTAGAGATCTAATGTACAGCACAGTAATTATAGTCAACAATAGTGTATCATAAAAGTCAAAATTGTTAAGAGCCTAGATCTTATTTGTTCCCAACACACACAAAAAAAATAATAATTACTATGTGATGTGATAGGTTAGCTAATGCTATGGTTATAATCTTACTTCAATACATAAAAATATATTAAATCAATATGTTGTACACTTTAAACTTATATAATACTATATCTCAATTGTATTAAAATAAACATAAATTAAAAAACAAATAAAAACAAACATTAAACTAAGAAAAAACAAGTCTCTTTGGTCTAAGCACTAGGATAAAAAAAGCCCGGTGGAGATCTAGAAAACAAATGCATCTTATAACCATATGCAGTAATAACTGTGAGCCTAAGCTTCCCATAGACATTGAGCCACCAGAGTCTGACTAGGCTGATCTACCTACACTATGTGTTATAGCCACCAGCAGAGGTGACTAATCTACGGTAAATACAACATCAGCTTCATCAAGTTAGATCAAAACCTACTTATACACTCACTAGCATCTCTAGACTCTATCAGTCTGAACTATGGGATCAGTATAGTCCAAATGGGCCCCCTCTGCTCCACATAAAATGGCCATGGCAATGTCCTAAGGACAAGAAGCAACCTGTTCTCTGCCCAATATTTAGTGAATGTGGTAGGACTGATCCCTGCCCACCACAGAGGCACTAAACCCAGCTGGGGGAACCATACCTCATCTTACAACAGGCAGAAAGAGGTAGGAATCTTAAACTCAACATGAATTACCATAGGTCTCATTTTCTCTGACCCACCATCCCATGGCACAGAGGCAAGTAAGATCCAGCATCTCTCACACCTCTGCCCAGCAGTAAAATTTGAACCTGGCCCAGTGCCCCATGCTATCCACCTAATGACATAAATATCTTCATCTAGTTACTCATGGCCATCCACCCAACAGCAGAAGATCATCCAAGCCAGTCATTTCTTTTCTTTTCTTTTTTTTTTCTCAAGATTTTATTTGTTTATTTGACAGAGATCACGAGTAGGCAGAGAGGCAGGCAGAGAGAGAGAGGAAGGGAAGCGACTCCCTGCTGAGCAGAGAGCCCAATGTGGAACTTGATCCCAGGACCCTGAGATCATGACCTGAGCCAAAGGCAGAGGCTTTAACCCACTGTGTCACCCAGGCGCCCCAAGATTGTGAGCTCTTTAATATATTTCCGGGGTTTGTAATCACCCCAAAATTCAGTACCATATGACCTTTTGAAACTTACTAACCATCTCATGACTGAGGCTCAGAATATTTAAAAAATGGAATAAGTAGAGATAAAGAGGATAAATTTTTATTCTCCTTAAATTTTCTTAAAATTCATTAGATTTTTGAGACAAAATTCTAAAATTTAATGTAGTACCCAGTGAAAATAAAGGAAATATTTAGAACAATTATATATTTTTCAATGAGGAAGGTAAAGAGACCTAAATGAAAGAGATTAAATATTTCATTTGGAGAAGTAAAACCGTATACTGTACAGTATACTATAGGGTGTGATGGTGTACATGTATATTGTAATACTTAGAGCAATGTTAATAAAAATACTTGAACACATTATAAAGAAATCAAGACAGAATCTTCAAAATGTCTAAGTAACTTAGAGGAAAGCAAAAATGAGAGAGAGAGAGAGAGAGAGAGAAAATAACCGAGAAGCAGAAACGGATGACAAAACTCAAAGTTGAGAGTAAAGAATTCTTGATACTCAACATTTCTTTTTAAACCCAGTTAGAAAATGGGCTAAAGACATGAGACGTTTCACTAAAGAGAATCTATAGATGGCAAATAAGGAAAAACATTCAACAGCATTCATCATTAAATACATCAGGTGTCAGCACACACCTACCAAAATGTTTTATAACTGTGATAATATCAAACGAAGACCACTTATACATTTCTGGTGGGACTGGAAAATGGCACGGCCACTCTAGAAAACTATTTGGCAGTATTTTCTAAAATAAAAATTCATCTACCTTATTATCCAACAATTGAAAACATGGGCACTTATCCCAGAAAAATAAAAATGTCTGTCCACACAGAAACTATATGCAAGTGTTCGTAGAGTTTTGTTTGTAATAGGCAAACATTGGAAGCAATCCATATATCATTCAATGGGTGAATTAAACTGTGGTGCTTCCATGCCATGCAGTACTACTCAGCACCAAAAATGGATAAATAATCCATATACAAAAGCTGGATGGGTATCTACAACATTATGTTGAATGGGGCAAGATCCAACATTAAAATATTTCATATAGGAGGGTTTCATTCATATAATATTCTTGAAATGACAAAACTATGGAAATAAATGACAGATTAGTGGTTTACAGGAGATCTGGACAGAGGTGGGTGGGGACAGGAACGAGATAGTAGTAACTGTGACTATAAAATGATAGTATGAGGGAGGCTTGAAGTGCGGGAAAAGTTCTGTATCTTGATATCTAGATGGTTCTACGAAGTGCCACATGTGATAAAAAAGCACAGAATCTCACACACACACACACACACACACACACAATTATAAATGCATGTGGACTGAAATGGTGAAATCTAAGTAAGATTATTGGTTTCTACTAACTTAAATTTCCTGGCTTTGTCAATGTACTATAGTCATGCAAATCTTCAACAGGGGAAAGTGGAAGGTATGCAGAACCTCCCTGTACATTTATCTGCGACCTCATGTGAATCTATATCAAAATTTAAAAATAATTAAAACAATATAAGGATGGGCTACATAATTTTTAATAATTAGGTAAATACGTTAGGATGAGGAAGGTATAAAACTGAAGCATATGGGTAGATCAGCACCAGGACAGACTAAGCACTATGCAATCATCAAAAATTCTCAAAGTACAGGATTTTTTTCAGAAAAACAGAACTCGGGAGAATTTATTGTAAGCAGACCCATGCTATGTCATATTAAACAGAATCCAACAGACCAAAGGAAAGTAGTGCTCTGGAGACATCAAGTCTACAAAAAGCAAAAAGCACCAATTTGGTAAATATGAAATGTAATTAAAACAAGTTTTTTCATTGGTAAATTTCCTTAATAGACTATTAATACAAAGTGATTGCTTAGAGAAAAAAAAATAATTATAATAATTGCATTGTGGAAATTATAATTTAGGTAGAAATAAAATATGTGATTGTTATTGTACAAAGAGCCACAGGAGAGGTAGACTATAAAATTATAAGGAATTTATATTACGCATGAAATAGTATAATATTGTAGCAAGTTAAGAGCATAAGCTAAAGATATGTTGTAAAACTTAGGCAAGATTTTTTAAATGCAAATTAAAATTAAACAAAGAAGATATGTCGGGGTGCCTGGGTGCTCAGTGGGTTAAGCCGCTGCCTTCGGCTCAGGTCATGATCTCAGGGTCCTGGGATCGAGGCCCGCATCGGGCTCTCTGCTCGGCAGGGAGCCTGCTTCCCTCTCTCTCTCTCTCTGCCTGCCTCTCTGTCTACTTGTGATTTCTGTCTGTCAGATAAATAAATAAAATCTTTAAAAAAAAAAAAAAGAAGATATGTTCCATATATACAATGGGATATTATGCCTCCATCAGAAAGGATGAGTATCCAACTTTTGTATCAACATGGATGGGACTGGAGGAGTTTATGTTGAGTGAAATAAGTCAAGCAGAGAAAGTCAATTATCATATGGTTTCACTTACTTCTGGAGCATAAGGAAAAACATGGAGGACATTGGGAAATGGAGAGGAGAAGTGAGTTGGGGGAAATCAGAGGGGGAGACAAACCATGAGAGACTGTGGACTCCGAGAAACAAAATGACGGTTTTGGAGGGGAGGGGAGTGGAGGGTTGGGTGAGCCTGGTGTTGGGTATTATGGAGGGCATGTATTGCATGGAGCACTAGGTGTGGTGCATAAACAATGAATTTTGGAACACTGAAAAAAAATTACATTAAATAAAAAAATAAGTACAATTCATAAGCTTATAGTGGAGATTAAATGAATTATTAAAACTATGCCGTTTTTTGTCTACAGAGGGATAAAGAATAAAATTAAAAAAAAAAACAGGCAACATGAAAACCTATCACATATCAAAATAATAGACCTAAAGTCAACCATATTCATGATTACAGTAAGTTTAAATCATTTATACACAATTAGAAGTCAGAAATTTTTAGACTAGATAAAAGAGCAAGCCCCAAAAGTATCTTGAATTAAAGAGATATTTTTTAAACATATAGATAGTTAGGGTGAAAGGAAAATAATAGAATTTGTTATTCTATGAAGGCACTCTTCACAGGAGAGCTGGACAACCTAGATGTCAGAGGATGGAATCCACGGACTAAAGAAAGTGTTTAGGATGGCTGGTGATACAGGTGGCATAGAATTGCACCAAGAGTAGAGCAACAAGCAGGAGAGGAGAGGGGGCAGACATCAAGAGAGCTGTCACCTGAAGTTTCTGTCAGGCTGGGCCTCTTAGGGGTTTTTGAAAGATGTGAGAAAGTTGCAGCTGTGTCCCTGATGGGAGCAGTGTTGGGGGGGGGGGGTGAACCAGGTAGAGCAAGAGGTGGCAGATTTTCTGAGGTACTCTGCCTGGGTCACCTCTGGAATGTGGGTTGTGGTCAGGCTAGAGAAGAATAAGTTTCATAGTTGGGGTCTACCTTCTGAGAATAGAGGGCACCATGACTTAGAAAAAGAGTGAGGGGGTCACCTGGGTGGCTCAGTGGGTTAAAACCTCTGCCTTTGGCTCAGGTCATGGTCTCAGGGTCCTGGGATCCAGCCCTGCATCGGGCTCTCTGCTCACCATGGAGCCTGCTTCCTACCCCGCTGTCTGCCTCTCTGCCTACTTGTGATCTCTCTTTCTCTGTGTCAAATAAATAGATACATTTTTTTTTTTAAAAGAAAGAAAAGAAAAGAAAAGAAAAAGAACTAGGGCCAAGTGCAAACACTGGTGAATTTTGTTTGTACCTTGGGGATGCGGGTTGAGCTGTGGGGAGTAGGAGGGGTACAAGGGTGTGGACCTTGAGTAGATTCCTTTCAGATAGAATTATAAAGGAGTTCAGTAATCAAAAAGATTAAACAATGGTAGCAGAATGTGTTTCCAATTAATATACAAATAAAACAAAATGTTTACAGAACTAAAAGGAAGGTTAGAGAAATACTCACTTTTTATGAGGGCCTTAACAATCTTTCATATGTTTACACCTAAGCGTCAAGGTACATGAAAGAAAACTGAGAGAAATGTGAAAAGAAACGGAATCACTACTATGACTACTATGAGTACTAAAACGGAATCACAACACTGCTTTCTTGATAATTGGTAGAACAAGTAAACCAGAAAGTAATAAGGATACAGAAGAACTGGATGTAAGTATTAGTATTTTCAATAATTCATATCATTTTTTTAATACTAGAAAACAAAGTCTTTAATCTATAAGCTTCTGCCTTTAGAAGAAGAAAAATAATAAGGGCCACCTCTTGATGGCGCACAGGAGAAGAAAGAGGCACAAACTAGTAAGCTTCAAGAGAAAGACAGCAGTGGTAGACAGTAGAAAAGACTGACACCCCAAATAATTCCTCAGTCTCATACTTATGAAAAAGTGGGTAACAACCAACAAAGAAGCCAGAGAAGATTACGCATTGACCATGAGTCTTTTAGATACATAAGAAGAAAGGCAAAATATGTCTGGTCACGTAGTACATGACCTATAGTGGGCAAGCCCAAATTAAAGGATTTCTGACTAACTCCTGATGCTCCTGGGAAGGGAGGATAATGGAAAAATGAAGCAGGTAGCGTTCTGCCCTGAGCGAGCAGGGCATCCCCAGCTGCTGGGCCTCAAGGACGTCTATCATCCTCTCCCCCAGAGGCCTGTGGTCAGTACGTTTTTTTTAAGGCTATATCTAAGCATGCTTGGTAACTAGTATAAGTTCTTATAGGTTATATTTTAAGCAGTATGTTGTTCTGAGGGATTGGTTAGAAATAAGATCAAATTAAACTCAAATCAAAGGACATTAAGAAACTAGTGAAATAGAAAACAGGATACCAACAGAAAAAATACATAAAATTAAAATCTGGTTCTTTTGAGAAATTTTTTGCCAGACAGGAGATAAAATTTCAGATATTAAGAATGAAAGATAGGATATAACTATAAATAATACAGATGTTAAAAATAGAATACAATTGACAACTTTGTGGCAAGACATTCTGTACATTATACAAAGCTTACCATAACTAACTGGGATCTATTGAAGGAATGTAAGGATGGTGCAATATTTAAAAATCAATGGATATGGACTATCATATAAATAGACCAAAATATAATACTTCATGTTTTATTCATGGTAAGACTACCTTAGCTAACTGAAAATATAGGGGAACTTACTTAACCTAAACAAAAACACCTAACAAAAACAGTTTACACCATACTGGATGACAAAATACTGAATGATACTCTTCTAATATTAGGGATCAAGCAAAGATGTTCACATTCATCAATTTCATTCAACATTATATTGTAAGACACAGTCAGTGCAATAAGCCATTAAAAATAATCATATAGATAAGAAATGGGGAATTGAAATTGCCCAGCTGAGATGTTTTTGATTTCCTGACCAGAGGAATCTATAAGCGTAACAGTATTACCGTTTAACACCATCAAAATTTTAAGTGGGTTGTTATGCAGCACAGAAAACTTAAATTTACATTTCTGAATAGGAAGCTATGATAATACTCCATGGAATTATAAGGGTGACTTGGAAAATTTGTAACCGTGATGTTAATACATGTGAATGTTAGATTGTATTTTGAATATGGGGGATCTCTTTCATACATCTAAGTGGAGAGGTTAGGGAAGCAGCTGAATATAAAAGATAAGATTTCAAGAAGGATCTATGGTTGAGAGGTAGACGTTTGAAAGTCATCAGAAATTATATGGTATTCAAAGTCATTAGACTGGGTGACAAAATTACAGTAGTGAGTTGAGTTACATGAAGGAAGAAATTTAATAATCCTTGACATTTCATATGGAAGAGCTAAGAGACATGCAATAAGAAAAGGTAGATACTGAGAAGTCAACAAGGCTAAAAGAACTCAGATTTTTTTTTGATGAAAGACAAATGAAGCTAGTTGGAAGCCAATGTGATCAACAACATTAGACTATGCCGAATTAAAAGAAGAACCCAAAATTGATGAGACTTTAATATGGAAGTCATTGGTAACTAGTTCAAGGACAGTTTCAGTAAAGTGGTAAGCAACATACTGATTGGAGTTAACTTACAAGATGCTTGCACAGTAAAAATTAGACTAATATAGACAACTATTTAGATATATTTGGCACACAGAGAACCAGGGAGGGAAGCAGGTCAAGAAAGTATTTTTCCCTTCTTTTTAAAATAATATTGAAGAAAAAAGAGTATGTTTGAATACTCATAAAAATAATCCCTTAACAAGAGAAAATGGAAAAAAAATAACAGAAAAATGTTTGAGATTGATCTATCTTAAAATTGTAAATCATGAATGAGATTTAATTTTGAGCTGACACATTTTTATGAGTTGAAGAATAAAGTTAATTTTTTCCATTACTGAAAGTAAATCTTATAGACACTATTGATTGCTGATTAGTTTATAAGGTAGATATTTTCCATAGTTTAAATGAAATCAATCTGTAAATGTACATACTTAGAAAATTATATGTAAAATGTATGATAATATAAGCATACTACAATATGTACAGTTTGCATTATATGGAAATTTAAAAAATATTTTAATTTTCTAAAACTGTAAGTACATTGTGTTAAATAGGACTTTTTAAAATGTGTAACAGTATATTACTATTTTCCATTTACACTGTTTAGACAATCAAAAATGTTTATGTACGCCCCTTCAACCAACTGTGTACAAATTATGTTAATAACTCAATCTCCCCCAAAACATTCTTTGATCTTTTTTTTTAAAGATTTTATTTATTTATTTGACAGAGATCACAAGTAGGCAGAAAGGCAGGCAGAGAGAGAGGGGGACGCAGGCTCCCCACTGAGCAGAGAGCCCAATGCGGGGCTTGATGCAAGGACCTCCAGATCATGACCCCAGCCCAAGGCAGAGGCTTAATCACTGAGCTACCCAGGTATCCCAAAACTTTCTTAGATCTTAATCTTATCATTGAAGTTAAAATATAATTTAAACTAATATTTTTGCAGTGAGGCATGAAAATTGATAAACAGATTCCAAGCAGTAAATGACATTCACAGATAAATATCTATATGAGAACATAGAAAAGAATATTAGCTCATGAAGAAAACTAAAAATGTCATTACTACCAACTGTTAAATAAAAGTCTGTTTATTTCTAAAATAATTTTGAGAATGAAATCACTATAAAATTTAAATGTATTTAAAAGATCGTATGAGATTCAATGTAAAAATGTCAAATTTTACAATACAATATTACTCACCAATATTTAAATTAAAATGAAAAAAGTTCAGATGTCAAAATTCTGAGTCATAAAACATGAATTACTTATGGAAAATACCAAATATCACAGACCTGGGCTATAAAGTAAGTCTCAACAAATGCTGAAGATTTGCTCTCACAAAGAAAATAGTCTTCAAAAATAGTGTATTTGTTTGAAAAACAAGTTAAGAATTTTTCAACAAAGACCCTTAAGAAATAAATTTGTTGAATGATAATGTTAGAGGAAAAAAATGGGCAAATATGACCAAGGAATAAAAGGAATAGGATTAAATATACATTATTAGAACTTAAAAAAAGAAACAAAAACACTGCAGATATAATTATAAATCAACATGCTAATATGTTGGAAAATATAGACAAAATGATAATATTTATAAAAAAGTTACTAAAAATGATTAAATATATAATACTCTGAATAATCTGTTAATCCTGATATATGGCAGTTAAACATATTTCAATTCACTTTTCTGGATATTTAAATGATATGTTATTTTGCTCCTTTATTCTACCATGATGTATTATATTAAAGTTTTAATATTATATTGGTTTTTTTATAGTTAAATTTATGTGTTATGAATCTGTAATTTTCATTTTTTGTAATATATTTGTCAAGTGTTAGTATAATCTTGCTAACCCATTTAAATGAGTTGAATAATGTTCTCTATTTCCTAAAACATTGTTTAAAACAGTAACACTTTCAAATTTGTTTGATAAAATTCACAAGTTAAGTCATTTGGATTTGGCTGTGAATTTGCAAAAAAATTTTAATATATGAACTTAATTATTTTGATAATTAGAGTGCTATTCATACTTTCAAATCCTTCTTTCATTAGATTAATACAGGTTTGTTTTCCTATAATCTTTTTCTATTTCTTTTAAGATGTCCATTTTATTTGGTATGAAATTGTTCTTAATAGTCATTAATTACCATTTTAATATTGGTATAATATTATGACTTAGCCTCTGTCTTGCTTAATAATAATTGATATTTAGTGTGTTTCTTAATTTAAATATTTAACCTATTAAAAACTAATAAAACATATTGTTCTCTATTTTTTATTGTTTCTCTACTTTAGAATTCACTAATTTCCACTCTAGTGTTTGCTATTGCCTTTTTTCTACATGCTCTGGGTTTAATATCCACTTTTCATTTTAATTTTTTTTTTTTAAAGATTTTATTCATTTATTTGACAGAGAGAAATCACAAGTAGATGGAGAGGCAGGCAGAGAGAGAGAGGGGGAAGCAGGCTTCCTGCTGAGCAGAGAGCCCGATGCGGGACTCGATCCCAGGACCCTGAGATCATGACCTGAGCCGAAGGCAGCGGCTTAACCCACTGAGCCACCCAGGCGCCCTCATTTTAATTTCTTAATGTGGAAGTTTACATACACATCCAAAGATATTGACAGTTTCTTTTGTCATGTATATAATATTACGGACATAAAACTTTTTTAAAAAAACATTTTAATTTTATCCCAAGAATTTGATCATATAGTATTTTCACTGCTGTTTGGTGAATAATATTTTCTAATTTCTTTCATGATTTCTTGTTTGTTTCATAAGTTATCTAGAAAGATCATGTTTAATTTGTAAACACTTGGAATTTTCTAGATAATTGTTGCTCAATGCTAATTTGGTGTCAGAAAACAGAACACAAAACACTTTATTACTTTTATCCTTTAAGATTTATAAACATTTTTCATGCCCCAATTTATAATTTGTCTGCTGTTTGTTAAACTAAGATATGTACATGAAAAACATATAACCTAAGTTGTTTCATACAGTATTGTATAAATAATTTTTTTTTTTAAAAAGAGGGAGAAAGACAGTGGTGGGGGACAGTAGGGAGGGGTGGAAGGAGAGGGAGAGAAAGAATCTTAAGCAAACTCCACACCCAATATGGAACCCCACACCGGGCTAGATTTCATGACTCTGTGATCATGACCTGAGACAAAATCCAGAGCAGAATGCTTAACTGATTGAGCCACCTAGGCACCCCCATAAATAACAAATTTGCCATGTGGATCATCAGACTTATTCAAATAGCCAGTACCCCCACTTTTTGCCAACTTCTTTCACAAATTGTAGAGAAAATACAACTAAATCTATAATTACACTTGTAGAGTTTTCTATTTTTAAAAATCAATTAATTTCATATTTAGGAGTCTGTTACTGCATACTTTCCATCCTGACAGCCTCTGTGTGTTATATCCTTTATTGAGAGAGTAGTATAGCTACCTGAATCTAGATTAAGATTGGATTATAGGAAAAATGCTAATAAAAGTCATACTTTCCTTTCAAATCCTATTTTGTTTTAATCTAGTTAAGGCATACCCAAAATATCTAAAAAAATAAAATAAAACTTGTCTTTATCTTAAAAACAAACTTGTTATTTATTTGTATTTTCTGTAATTATTGAAATTGTTGAGAAGAAGTTTACTATCTTATTATTTCCTTTCTACTTTCCCCCTTCGTGCTACTTTCTGTTTTCACCATTTGTTCACTATTATTTCTCTTTTCCTTCCTTGGCATCAATCATTAGTGTTTTTAACATTCCATACCAACCCTTTTATTGGTACTTGCCTATATGCATTTATTTGTGGTGCATGTGGTAGATTTTTCAGGAAATTAAAATATCTTTTTAAATCATATTCTACATAGTATCAATATCATACAAATCCACAGAAAATGGGGAACTCCACAACAGTATAATTCTACAAGTCTGTGTATGGACGACTGTATGTCCAATCTGCTACTGAAAACAATTTGTTCTATATTGTTAATACAATTTGTTCAATATTTTTTCAATTTTATTTTATTTTTTTAGTGTTCCAAGATTTATTGTTTATGCACCCCACCTAGTGCTCCATGCAATATGTGTCCTCCTTAATATCCACCACCAGGTTCACCCATCCCCTCACCCTGATTACCTCCAAAATCCTCAGTTTGTTTTGCAGTCTTTAATAGATATATATAATATCCACATCAAATGGATATTAAAGACACAGATATAAAGATATAGATGACTTTATTTTTGTCACATTTGCTGCTGTCTTTTCACTGGCACTCTTTATCTCTTGTAGCTGCCATTCCAAAATCTACCTTAATAGTTTCTCCATCCCCTACCTCATAGTTCTCTTATAAAATTTTAGAGTGATGTTTCTAAAATATGCATCCCATGTCACATTTCTGCTACTGTTTACTGTGCTTTCCCATTCTCTAAAGTCTGAATGACCCCTTGGATGACATACAAGAAGTACCATATTTTGTATTTGTTTCTCAGAACTTACCCTCTAGAAACAGATAATCTTCCAGCAATACATAACAACTATTTCCAAACATGACACATTTTGTCACACATTCATGTCTTTGTACATGGTGGTATTATTTTTTGACCAAAATAACTCAAGGACCAGTTTCAGAATTTTTTTTTTTTTTAGAAAAATTTTTTGTATGCCATCCTGTGGGTTTTTTATAGTTCTCTGTTTTAAAGTCACCAAATTATATAATTCTCTTCTACTTAAATTACTATTTTTTAAATAGACCTCAAAAATCCTAGAAATGTTTTCATACTGTTCAGGGAATTTTCAATAAATATTTGTGACATAAGAAATAAATAATTTTAAACAAGATCACAAACATAATTCAGTGAGAAAAGAATAACAAATAATGGGGAGACAACTGAATATACACATCCAAAAAAATAAGATGAAGCCTCTTCCTTACACCATAGACAAAAATTAAGTCATAATGGACTATAGGTCTAAATGTAAAAGCTAAAAGTATGGATCTCCTAGAAAAAAATAGTAGTAAGTATTCATGATTATGGATCATGTGGAGCAAAGCATTCTTAGACACTCCAACAAAATCACAAGTTAAAAAAGAAAAATAGAAATACAAATAATATTTTCATTAAAATCAAAAAATATTGTGCCTCGAATATCTTCAGCAAAAAGAAATGAGAATTTTCCTTTCAGGAAAAGGGGCCTAATATGGTGTATAGGAAGACCCTGAGTTCACCTTTTCACATGGACACACTCAATTGATATATAGAACAATTTATATATAGAACAATTCTTCCTGAGGAAGTACTGAGGGCTGATTGAAAAGCTTTAGCAAAACAAGGAATAGAGGAACATAAAGAACATCAGGAGAGATGGAGACAGAATAATGATGGGAATCTCATCCCCAATAATGATGGGAATCTCATCCCCCAATGAATTTCAGTGGAGAGGGACAGTATTGAGGGAATTGCTTGTAAAATTATGCATTTTGGGGAACAGTGAAAGAGCCATGATTGAAAAGGAAACTAAACAAGACATGAAAGAAATCTAATCACTAACTCTAGAGGATCTGCCAAATGTTGGGAAATTGCTGGAAACTTCTCTCTGGTGGGTGTTGCTAGTGAGGACCATCACTTAGGATCACTTCCAACTCAATAGCACAGATAGAAACAAAGTCTGGGCACATTAGCCAGCCTGTTGCTTCAAGGAGCCCTAGGCCATTAGTCTACACCTGCTCCAGCTATGGTCCTGAGATAGTCCTAGTATCAGTGCCCACCTGAACCTTAGCAGTTCCACCAAGCCAGTGCCAACACAGCACACAAGACAACACTGGCCTGCGTTCTTTACACCTCCAGCTTCACATCAAGCCAGCATGAATGCAAAGCACTCCAAGGACACCCTTATTTGACACTAATTTCAGCTACAGTGATCTCAGCCATAAACCCCTATGCAAAGTAACATAGGACTCTCCAGACCCAGCAGGATTCAGATCCAGCTAAAATTTTCAGGCACATGCATCTCCACAGAGGATATTCCTATACAAGGACACTCCTTCAAGGTCAAGGAGAGCTAGTTACTTCACCTCACTCATAGAGATAATTGCAAAAAAATCAAACAAAATGACAGAGCAGATGAATATGCTTGAAATGAAAGAATAATACAAACATTCAGAAAAATAAGCAAAATTGAAGAACAGTCTACCTGAGAAAGAGTAGAGCCTTTGGCAAGGCTATCATTCACAACTGAAGGAAAGATAAAGTTTCCCAGACAAATGAGTTAAAGAAGTTAACTTAAGAACTTAAAATAAATGTTAATTTTACTTAAACAGAAAATAAAGGCCACAATTAGAAGAATATTATCAAAAGAAAGCACTTAATAAATGTTATAAATCAATCACTTATAAAGCAGGGATGATAATTAAAAAATAAAATTAGTATAATTGATTATATCTAAAAAATAGTTAATAGACTCTCAAAAAGATGTAAACAGTGATATCATGTACATAAAATATGGATGTAGGATTAAATATAGGGCTTATATGGCAACCCATTTAATAGAAATCTATATAATTAAAATGTTATATATAAACCTCATGATAACCACAAACTGAAAGCCTATCATAGATACACAAGAAGTAAAGTTGAAGAAATCTAAGCATAACACTAAAGAAAGTCATAGATTCCAAGGAAGAAAGCAAGACAAAAGAGGATGACAAAAATAAACGGAAAACAATGAACAAAATGACAGTAAATAGATATCTATCAATAATGACTTTAAATGTGAATAGTCTAAATGTTCTAATCAAAAGACAAGGAGGGAGTGAATGAATAAAAAAACAAAACAAAAACAAAACAAACAAACAAACAAAAAAAACCCATCTATATGCTGCCTACAGGACAGTCACTTCAGATATAAAGGTATGTAAGGACTGAAAGTGAAGAGATGGAAGAAATTATTCTATGTAATTGGAAGCAAAAATATGAAAACAAAGATGGGGGAGCACAACTTAAGTCGGACAAAATCAACTTTAAAAACAAGGACTAGCTAAAGACAGGATATTAAATAATGATGAATCAATCCAACAAGAGGATATAACAATTCTAAGTATCTCTGCACCCAACATAGGAGTACCTAAATATATAAAGCAAATATTAACAAACATAAAGGGAAAATTTGACAGTACTACAATAATAGTAAGGATTTTAACACCCCACATACATTGATGGATAGATCATCCAGACAGAAAATCAATAACAAAACATTGGCTCTGACCAATACATTAGACCCGATAGATTTAAGAGATAAAACATTCCATCTAAAAACAGAATACACAGAATACACAGAATACACATTCTTTTTAAGTGCACATGGGACATTTTCCCAGAAAGTCACACATTAGGCCACAAAATAAGTCTCAGCATTTTTTCTGACCAAGATGATACGAAACTAGAAACTAGAAATCAATTATAAGAAAAAAAATAGAAAAAAAAACAATAGAGGCTAAACAACATACTACTGAACAAATAATGGGTCAATGAAGAAATTAAAAAATGAAATTAATAAATAGAGACAATGGAAAATGGAAACAAAACAACTCAAAATCTTTGGGACACAGCAAAAATAGTTCTAAAAGGAAATTAAACAGTGATACAGGCTTACCCTACATGAAAAGGATCTAGAAGGGAAAAAAAAGTCCAAAGTTAGTAGAAGAAGGGCAATAATTCAGATAATAAATGGAGACAAAAATATAGAAAAGATCAATGGGAGTATGAGCTTCTTTGAAAGAATAAACAAATTGATAGCTGCTAGCCAGACTTATTAAGAAAAATAAAGACTCAAATAAATTAGAAATATGAGAGATGTGACATCCAACACACAGAAATGGATTATAAGAGGTCTCTACAAAAAATTTTATGCCAACAAACTCTATAACCTAAAATAAATGAATAAATTCCCAGAAACATATAGTCTTCAAAGACTGGACCAAGAAGAAATAGAAAATCTGAACAGACCAATTACTAATCACAAAAATGAATTAGTAATAATAATAATAATAATTAAAACAAAACACCATCCCAACAAACAGAAACCCAACACCAGATGGCTTCACAGACAATCTTGTGGAAGCATTTAAAGACAAGTTAGTACCTAGCTTTTTCAAACTATGCAAAAACAAACAAAAAAATAGAAGCCTAAATAAAGCTCCTCAATTCATTCTGTGGCCAGCATTACCTCATTATCAAAACCAGACAGAGATACTATTAAAATAGAAAATAACAGGTCAATATCCCTGATCAACATAGATTCAAAAATCTTCAACAAAATATTAGTGAAATAAAATTAATGATTACATTAAAAGGATTATTCATCACAATCAAATGTGATTTATTTCAGGAAAATAAGGATGGTTTAATATATACAATACAACCATGATATATCAGTTTAACAAAATAAAATGTTAAAATCATATAATGATATAAATAGATGCAGAAAGGACTTTTAACAAAATTCAACATCTGTTAATGCTAAAAACTCTCAGCAAAGTGGGTTTAGAAGTAGCATAACCTCATATAGTAGAGGCCATATATGACAAAACCACAACGAATATCATAGTCAACGGTGAAAAACTAAGAGATTTTCCTCTAATATCAAAATAGGCCAAGGTTGTTCATTCTTGCCACTTTTATTTGGCTTAGTATTTGGCTTGTCTTAGCCACTGCAATCAGACAAGAAAAAGCAGTAAAATTCATCCAAATTTGTAAGGAAAAATTAAAACTGTCACTAATCATAGATGACCTAATATGACTCCACCAAAAAACTATCAGAATAAACAAATACAGGGTGCCTGGGTGGATCAGTGGGTTAAAGCCTCTGCCTTCAGCTCAGGTCATGATTCCAAGGTCCTGGGATCGAGCCCCGCATCGGGCTCTCTGCTCTGCAGGAAGCCTGCTTCCTCCCCTCTCTCGCTCTCTCTCTGCCTGCCTCTCTGCCTACTTGTGATTTCTATCTCTCTGTCAAATACATAAAATCTTAAAAAAAAAGAATAAACAAATACAATAAAGTTGCAAGACACAACATTAATAGACAGAAATTATCTGCATTTCTAAATACCAATAGTAAGTAGCCAAAGAGAAATTTTTAAAAATCCCATTAATAAATACATCAAAAAGAATAAAATACCTAGGTATAAATTTAACCAAGGAGGTGAAAGACCTATACACTGAAAATTATAAGATATTGGAGGAAAAAAGACAGTTGAACACAAATAGAAAGATACATTGTGTTCGTGGATTGGATGAATGAATATTGTCAAAATGTCCATACTTCCCAAATCAATCTACAAATTCAATTCATTTTCCATTAAATAGCAATTGCATTTTTCACAGAGCTAGAATAATCTTAAAATTTGTATGAAATTATAAAAGATTCCTAAAGCCAAAACAATGTTAACAAGAGAATGAAGATGAAGATATCATAACCCCAGATTTTAAACTATACACAGAACTACAGTAATCATAATAGTATGGTACTGGCACAAAACAGACACAGAGATCAATAGCACACAGTAGAAACCTCAGGAATATACTCATACTTACACCATCAATTAATATTCAACAAACAAGGCAAGACTATACAAAAAGGAAAAGAACATCTTTTTGATAAATGTTGGAAAAACTAGAAAGCTACATGTAAAAGAATGAATGAAACTAGACTACTTTCTTAAATCTTGCACAAAAATAAATTCACAATAGATTAAAGTCCGATATACAAGACCTAAAACCATAAAACTCCTAAAAAAATGGTAGTAATCTCATAGAGATTTATTTTAACAACATTTTTCTGGATGGGTCTCTCTTGAGGTCAGGAAAACAAGAGCAAAAGTGAACCATTGAGACTACATCAAATTAAAAAGCTTTTGTATTCCAAAGGAATCCATTAACAAAAGAAGATGACAATTATTGAATGAAAGGAAAGATTTGAAAATGAGATATTCAATAAGGGGTTAATATCCAAAATATATATCTATAATTCAACACCAGAAAAACTAAGAATACATTAAAAAATGGTCAGAAGACCTGAATAAACATTTTTCCAAAGAAGACGTAGATGGTGGGGCACGTGGGTGGCTCAGTCATTAAGCATCTGCCTTCAGTTCAGGTCATGATCCCAGGGTCCTGGGTTTGAGACTCACATTGGGCTCCACACTCAGCAAGAAGCCTTCTTCTCCCTCTCCTATTCCCCCAGCTTGTATCTTTCTCTGTCAAATAAATAAAATCTTGAAAAAAAAAAAAAAGACATAGATGGCCAATAGACACATGAAAAAATGCTCAATATCACTAATCATCAGGTAATGCAAATCAAACCACAATCATGTATCACCTTACATCAGTCAGAATGCCTAGTATCAAAAAGATGAGAAATAACCAGTGTTTGTGAAGATGTGGGGGAAAAGGGAATATTGTGTACCATTGATGGAAATATAAGTTGATATGAACCACTATGGTACAATATGGAGGTTCCTCAAAAAACTAAAAATTTAAATAAATTACTGTATTAGGACTAATTCTACTCCTATTTAGACAAGGCAAATGAAAACACTAATTCAAGAAGATATATGTGCCTCTACATTTATCATAGCATTATTTATGATAGCAAGATGTATCCATTGATAGATGAATGGATAAAGAAAATCTAGTTAATCAAAACAGAACGAAATTTTGCCATTTGCAGTAATATCAATGAACCTAGAATGTGTTATGTTAAGTGAAATAATCCAGGGTGACAATGACTAATACCATATGATTTTACTTACGTATGGAATCTAAAAACAGATCATGGAAACAGACTCATAAATACAGAAAACAAATGAGTGGCTGCCAAAGGTGAGGTGGGTGGAGGATTGATGGTACAGGTGCATGGGATTAAGAGGTAAAAAATTACAACTATAAAATAAATAAGTCACAGAGATGAAAAGTACAACATAAAGAATACAGTCAATAATAATATAGTAACTTTCGGGCGCCTAGGTGGCTCAGTGTGTTAAGCCGCTGCCTTCAGCTCGGGTCATGATCTCGGGGTCCTGGGATCCAGTCCCGTGTCGGGCTCTCTGCTCAGCGGGGAGCCTGCTTCCTCCTCTCTCTCTCTCTGCCTGCCTCTCTGCCTGCTTGTGATCTCTCTTTAAAATAGATAAATAATAAATAGTGATAACTAGATAAAATCTTTAAAAAATAATAATAATAATATAGTAACTTTATATGGTGACAGATGGTCTTATCTGCCTCTTATTATGGTGAATTATAAAGAATTGTTAAATTATAAAGAATTGTTATATCCCTGTTGTACACCTGAAACTAATGAAAACATTATATGTCATGTATACAAACAAAAAAGCTCAAAGAACAGGAGAAAATATTTTCAAATCATTTATCTAATTAAGGACTCATATCTAGAATACATTAAAATACTTTTAATTCAACAAGAAGACAATTCCATTGACAAATAAAGAAATTAAATAGACACGTCTCTGAAAGAAATGCACATATCCCAATAAACACATGAAAAGATGCTCAATGTCATTAGGTATTAAGGAAATACAGATCAAATTGTTAATGATGTATCAGTTAATACTACAGAATGACTACAAACAAAAGACAGATAACAACTGTTGGCAAGTATTTGGAGAAATTGGAAACTTCATCCTTGAAATATAAAAATTCTATACTACTTTGGAAAACATTTTGGCAGTTCATCAAAAAGTTAACATGCAATTACCATATGATCAAAAATTTCACTCATAGGTATACTTCATAAAGTAAGAAAACTATATGGTCATACAAAAATTTAATATGAATATTAATACTATTCATATTAGACAAAAAGCAAAAACAATTCAAAATATGCATTAAATTGTGAGTGGATAGACAAAGATGCTATAGACACAGTGGGATATTTTTCACCAATCAAAAATAAATGAAAGGGGTACTGGGTGGCTTTGTTGTTGGGCATCTGCATTTGGCTCAGGTCATGACCCCAACATCCTGGGATCAAGCCCCACATCATACTCTCTGCTCAGAGGGAAGCCTTCTTCTTCCCTCCCACTCCCCCTGCTTGTATTCCCTCTTTCTCTCTCTAAATAAATAAAAAAATATTATAAATAAATAAATAAATGAAATACTAATATGATGCTCCAACATGAATGAACTTGGAAAACATGAAGCTGGGTAAAATAAACCAGTCACAAAGAACTATTCTTATTTTAGGAAATGACCAGAATAAGCAAATGCGTAAAGACAGATAATAGATTAATGGTTGTCTAGGAATGGAGAAATAAGGTGAAAGGAAGTAACTGCTAGTGAGTACTGGGTTTCTTTTTTAGATGATGAAAATATTCTAAAATTCATTATGGTGATGTTTGCACTGTGTTCATGTATTAAAAACCACTAGAAGCTTTAAAGGTATATATAATACTGTACATTAATTATATTCCAATAAGTCTGTAAAAATAATAAAAATTGAATGGATAAATGGGTCCAAAATTACTAAACCAGGCTACACAAAGTAGTTCCTTTTAAGTTTGTTCTTATATCTGCAACCAATATAATGAATGATCTAATATTATTTATAATTTTGGAAACCTATACTAATTGATTTCCATTTATGAACATGATTTAACTTTCGCTATTTTCTGGTGACTTAAGTAGTTTTTGATCCACATGTAAATTCTAATGCATTAAAATAGCTTAAATGTTTTAAATTTCCTTGTTTTATTCCTAGAACAATGTGATATTATTCTCCCCTGTAGCACTTTATTTGAAAATCAATATCCATTAGATACATTGAAGTGTGACTGCTTATGAATAGAAATAGAATCTAACACAAGCTAAATATATTAGCCATGTTTAAATACAAACTTTTAAAAAAATATTTAAAAGGACTTTAAATAGTTACCTTATAATGAAGCATTAATATTATTTTTCTGTATAGAGAAAGGTAGAATTTTAACATGATAATCACATATACTGTTTGAATACAAGATCTAATATTTTCATTAATGTTTCACCATACTTCATTTTCACCTGTTTTTTTTTTACCTTTCTTTTAATTGTGGTAAGAATGTTTAGCATGAGATTACCCTTTTAACAAATTATTACAATACCATATAGTATTTTTAAGTATAAGAACAATGTTTTATAGCAGATCTTTGAAAATTTGTTTTTCATTCTTGTTACTTTTTTTTCCTTTTCTTTCTTTCTTTCTTCCTTTTATTTTTTATGACTATAGTTGACACAAAATGTTACATTAGTCTCAGGTGCATAACAGTGATTCGACTTCTTTCTATGTTATGCTGGGTTCACTACCAAGTCTAAGTACTTTCTGTCCCATGAAACACTATTACAACATCATTGACTATGTTCCCTATGCTGTGCCTTGATTCCCATGATTTACTCATTTCATAACTGGAAGCCCACATCTCCCATTTTGCCAACTCCTCCCGCCCGCCTCCACCAGCCACCTTTCTGGCAACCATCAGTTTGCTCACTGTATTTTTAGGTCTGATTCTCCTTTTTATTAGCTTGTTTATTCTTTTGTCTTATTTTATTTTTTAGATTACACATGAGTGAAATGATTTGTTTTAGCAGGGTTTTTTTTTTTTTTTTTTTTTTTTTTTTTTTTTTTTTTTGGTCCAGAGTCAATTAGAGCTGACAGTTAAGTGCATTTTTGTCACTCCATCTCGTAGCTTCCTTCGATTTTCAGAGACTCACATTAGAAAGAACAGGAAAAGATGTACAGGTGTATGACTACATATACAAGGACTAGGTCCCAGTTCCTCCATATATGGAAAAAGACCAGTATATTTTAACCTCTCTGACCATCACCACCTACATGTGTGTGAAATATTGACAATAATTCTCCTTTTAGAGAGGCTGGAAATGGACACGATGAAAAGTAAAAGATCTAACATTGTACCTGATATCGAGAAAACTGACAATATATTATAATGATTACAGTAATATATACACTATGCAATGATTTTGCTGGCTCCTGAAAGATGTATGAGCTACCTTACTGTGGGGAAACTGTTCTAGGGAAAAAGCCTATTAAATAGATTATGTACAAAAGAAGGCTTGAGTCTTAATTTTAGATTTAAGTACATTCTCAAATCTCACTGCAATCTTAATATTATTCTGTAGTGTTGTTCTTGTTCTAGGATATGATACTAGATTGGGATTGCTCCCATTCTAAAAGTTTACTTAAAGAGATTTTTTAATCTCTAATTTGCCTGATCGATTGATTAGCTTCAGAGGTTGGGTCAGTTTCCTAAGATTATCTTTATGTAGATTTAAATAAATATAAATAATTCTTTATTATTCTCATTTTTCTGGTTCTGAGCTTTATATATTGCACAGCAGCTTTCAAGCAAATGTATTAAAAACTGAATGAAATAAACTACATTAAGGAGTCTGAAACAGGATAGAAATTCAATCTTTTTTATATTCTCTGATTTAAAGTTCAGAATCACCCTGGATCCTCTTCAGCCAATTAATTTCCATTTTTGTTTTACTTCCCAAAGAACTATATGTACTGTAGATCAGAGGCCAAAAAGTTTCTTTATATAACTCTTAGTACTGAGTGCATTCACGGAAAGAAAAGAGATGAGAAATGAATTGTGAGTATATATCTTGGGGTTGATAGATATTCATGTAGTTGGTACATAAAAAGGCAAATTTTGATGGTCTTTCTTAAAATTTTCTATGAACTATGACAAGGCTGTAATCTAGGTCTAAAGGATCATGTTTCATTTCTAGAATTTTGATATATAACTATTTTTGTTTTTTATTATTATTTTCAAAGATTTTATTTATTTATTTATTTGACACACAGAGAGAGAGTACACGAGCAGGAAGCATGGCAGGCTGAGGGAGAGGAAGAAGCAGACTCCCTGCTCAACAGGGACATGGGGATCCAACCCATGACCTGAGATCATGACCTGAGCTGAAAGCAAGAGTCAGATGTTCAACCAACTCAGTCACCAGGAGCCCCCAAACTACATATTATATTAATACAGCTAACAATCACATTATGGTTTTATGTCATTTTTATAACAAACACAAACTTCTGATAAACTGACATCTGTAAAATTGGTGTGTGTTAATATTTTAAATATTTACAATATACAGTGCTATAATGAAGGGACAGCACATACTGCAACCAAAGAAACACATTTTTCCTTTAAATTTTATAAAGCTTATATACAATGTCAAAGCTTCAAATTCAACAAACACAACATGCATTATCTAAATTGTATTGACACATAATTACCTAACTTTCATATTTTTTAAATTATTAATAAGCTTCTTGATAGTCATTAAAATATTAAAAGACAAAGTATTTGAGTTCATTGATATCATGTAAATTTATTGTTTTATAGCTAAAATTCATAACCATAGAATCATTTCACTAACAATCTTTACCATGTCTTACTAACTTCTTATCATTTTACTCCCAAATGCAACATAAACAGATGAACCAAAGGTTACAGCATGTACCAACTAGAAACACAAAAACACTTAAAGTTCAAAATCCCTATTAACTTTCCAATTTCAGTTTCCAAAATTGCTGCTTTTTTCATTTCACCTGATCACTACAGAGTTAGGTCTGAACCTACACTCCCCATTAAATGCCAGATTTTAAAATTTTTATCGTGTACACCATGGAATATGAAAGTATTTTTGACTGACAGGCTTAGAATGGAAGCTAGACTATCAAGAAAAAGAGATGTCAATTAGATTAACAAAATTGAACTACCACTTGATGCAGAGTGAAATATCACTTAGATATGTAAACATTTTGAAATATCAAAAATAATATTTTAAAAAGGAGAAAGCTATTTGTACCTTCTAGAGTAAAATTACATTATTGTTAAAAGATACATGTTTGTTGTAGGAAAAAAAAAATCTAGCTGCTTTTCTCCAGTTGAAGATGGGGTGATTTTAAAGAGTTTAGCTTTTTACATAAATTTCTACATTTCTTTATACATGTGCATACTTTTTGAAGTCATTATTATTATGATGAATATTAACAGAAGGAGATAACTACAATCAGCAATTAATTCAATTAATTACAATCAGTAATACATTAATACACTATTTCTTTTGCATTGTGTACTACTCAATGCTTTGCAGCAAGAAATAGAAATTCAGCTAAATATCTATTTAATTTCTTTGCAAAAATTAATTTAGAAGACTGAGGACTAGTGTATTAATATAGAAGATGACAATTATCTATATTCAATGATATACTGACCTTGTTTCCTGAGATTTGCAAATGTAGAAATTTATAATTTAAATGATTGAAAAATATAAGTAAGTAAGTGTATTTATGTTTTAATTAGATGAAGTTATCAGTATTATGGTAAGGTCTTTATTTTCCCCAACAATTTTTAACATTTAACTTTTGTGTAATTCTTACTAAAATTAAATCATTCTAAATGTACTTTTGAGTTTATTTTACAAACTGCTACATTTGTAACCTGTTTATATTTTTTCATTTGGTAAAGCCACAAGACAATTCCTTTAACATTTCACACTAACAAATCCTTGTGATTTGTTTAAATACGAAAAATTTCCAGTGTTCGTATTTGTGGTGCTCTTAGATTCTCTAAAACATTCTCGTGAACATTCTGAACTTTATACTTGGGTAAAGAATACCCACAGAAAAAAGTTAACATTTTGTTTTTTTTTAAATCCCTCTAGGAATTATTATGCTGTATCCTATGAAAATATTCTGAAGTAGTTCTTTTGTTCTTATAATAGATCTCTGATATTAAAGAAAAATGCTCCTTATAATTTAATACTATATGTTCTTTACTGTGTATAAAATAATTGATGAAGATAGGGTATTATGCATCAAATACTGATTCTAGTAGTATTCTGTCAAAGCCAGAACAGAAGAAATTACCCATTAGCCTTAAACAGAGATGGGACAAAAGAAATCTGAAAACCATTTTACCATCTCTAAAATACAAAACGAACAAAAATGACTGGGTCATGGCAACTAATTTTCTCTCAATTAAAAGTAATTTATGCTGTAAATTATTCTGTAAATTATGTTATTAAGCCTTTTTTTTAAATGGAGAATCAAGTTGTCCAATATGGCAGATCATGTAGTTGGGTTTATTGAGCCTCTTGTCTTTTATATATCTGCCAAAAGATATATTAAATGAAGTATTAAAACTTCGTTTAAAAAAAATATTCAAAGAGGGTAATGCTGCTAAGTTTGGAAACATAAACTGCGTTTCAAAGGTCCGTTATACTCACAGTGTTGGGTATAATTTCTTGTTCTCCTATTTTGAAACTTGAATTCACCTGGTAATAACCAAAGAGAGAAGTAGGGCAGAAGGCCATTCTGTGGGTGTGGATTGTAGCAAGAAAGATGATTTTTAGGGACTGGGACTATACTGGCAGGTTCTCATTTCAGAAGACAGTTCCCTCCCTATGGCAAAAGGAGCAGCAAGCAGGGTTTAGGGAGTGAGTGCGGGAAAGGAGTCTATGTGCTCATCCTTTTTGCTGCTTCTGAGAGTGATTTAATGCCCAATATACATTCACTCCCTGCTACCCTGAGCAATGGCACATCTTACACCTTGCAACCGCACCCTGACCATTGCATCCATGAAGGTCATTTTTATTGTTATTATCTGGTATTTGTTGCTGGACAGTATTTTTAGTGCACCATCTAGACCCTTGCTTTGAACACTTTCTTCCTTATGTTTGGGGATCTTTCTACCCAAACTGTGTCCTTTCACACTCTCCATCAGTGCACTCAGTCTCAGAATGACCTATCTGATAAATGTGGATATTCAGTCTTCTGACCAAAGTGATAGGTTCAGGCAGTGGTTAACATCTCAGTACTACTCCATTTATTCACTAGGATTGTTATCTAAATACTGAATACCAGTTTTGCTTTAGAACTTGGAGAATGCTTATTTGTAGGAAAGGGACCAGGAGAGAAAATGAGGCAGGGACAACTAAAAATCAAAGTCAACAAGAGAGACCAGGCTCTGGCCAAATGAAGACTTCAACTCTACTCCTGGGACCCACATGAGCAAAAAAAATTTCGCCATTCTGAAAGATTCCTAAAATGCCAAGAAAATGTACTTTTGATTCAGAGAGTTTGTTTCTCAAACAGATTATATTTTAAAGCATCAATAATGAAGCTGCCTTGTCCTTTTAATTTATAGTTTGGATTCAGCTGACCTCTGCATGAAGCAGGCCATTAAGATTTGATTTAGGTTACTCCCTACCTTCCATCTCAAATATTTAAAGTGTTATGTCCTCTGATTAAAAGCCTGTTATTCTTTTATATGACATTTTAGGATAAAAATTATCATTTCATATTTTGTTCCTTATATCTATATTAAAAGTTAAAAGGCAGTAACATCAATAAATTTTTAATTGTGTTAGCACACTGTCCTCCAGAGATATATTATTCATATTTTTCTAATGACTGAATGAGCAAATTTCAGAAAGGAAATGATTTGTTTCTCACATTTAAAGGGTATAGGAGAAATTTCCTCCCTTAACTTTTTTTTTAAGTAATTGGAAATAATTTTGCTATCACCTGCCCTTTATATTCATTTCCAAATCTTATTTGCTTTATTCAAATATTTATTTCTGACATATTTAGGCTCTACGCCTACTTACATGGAAATTTTTATTCCCTTAATCTGTAACATGAGTATTAAATGAGCATGATATTGCTTACCTCAAGATGATACAGTCATAGATTACTTAATTGCATTATTTAATATAGTAAGGAAAAGAAGTTTTAAGCTGTGTTATTTAAGAATACATAACTATTACAACAGTGACACTGTTTTGACTGGAAATGCTGCTTTTCTAAAGCAGTTTTAAATACTTACCAATGGGAAGAATAGAAAAACAAGTTGACTATAATTTTTAAATCATTTTTATACAAAATAATTACATATCAGGTATCAAGAATAGTAATAACAAAATGCATATATAATGATTCTGGTGCAGTTTCCTCAAAATATTTCTTCCTTTCAAGACAATAAATACATATGCTAATAGAACATTTGATTTTCCACGAATTGGATTTAAATCATCAAAACTAAGTCCCTTGTCTCTTACGCAGTTGAAAACCACATGAAAATAAATAAGCAAGTTGGAGGATAGAAAGAGATTTCTATGCACCCCATCAACAGATCTGGAATTTTTCTTCATATTTCTCTCCTTTTCACCTCTTAATGATCAAGTATTGACAGATGTCCCAACTAACACTTCTCAAATTTTGTGCAACTCCATTCCCATTATCACTGCCTGAAATCAGGACTTGACCATATTTTCTTAGCTACATCTCAGCAACTCACCACAGCCAACTTACTTCAGTGTTCACCCTGCTACTATATTTATCCTAATATTAAGGTGTGTGTATAACTATGTAATGCATTCACAGATACATAAGGATATAGAGTATATTCTTGTGGGTTTCTCCTGTGTTTCCACACAGCCTATAGGTATAAAGCCAACATTTGTTCACATTTACAAGACTTTTCATAATCCAGCACCAGCTTGTCATTGGAGACTGCCCAGTAAAACCTATTATCATATTAAGATCATTATATTCACATAATCAGCACTTTCCTTACATTCATAATCTTGTACTTAATTTCCTTTTCTTTCCTGAATATTCTCTACACACTATATATGATATAAGAAAACTTATACTAAAGTTTAAGTGCAAATATTTCCTTTCCTAGATCTTGTCCTTCACTCTTATCAAACAAATTTAGTTGTTTTTTTTTTTTCTGTTCCCAGCATGCCATCCACATACTTATCAATAAACAATGTGTATGTGTAGATATGTATATTTGCATGTGTGTTGAATTTGTCTATATTTTGCATCTCCAAAAACAGCTATAAACTTCTGAACTCTGATTTTAATTGTTTTTGTATTCCCAACCCCTTCACAATGAGAATATAAAAAAGAAGCTTCATAGATCTTTACATGTTTAATGTAAAACTCTCATGTTACAATATTCTCAAAAGACTTTTAAAAATAAAAGAAGGCATATAAAGTTATAAAGTAAATTTTCAGAAATCATGTGGAATGTTAAAGAATAATTTGTTTTCTTCTGTGTACATGTAAAACAGAAGGACAATAATTTCAAATTCACTTATCATTCTGCTACCCATTAAGTTGGTCTCAAAAGAAAGTTTTCATTAGTGGTAGAAATAGAAGGTATTTATGCAGGAAACATGGATTGTGTGATGATGAACTGTTTTGCATGCAAGTGAGGTTAGAAGATTCTTACATGAAAAACAGTGTGCCTTCTCATATCCATCACTGGGCTTCATTAAGTTATGAATGACATGTGCTATTGTAGCAAATTTTAGATTATCCTTTTATTAAACAGTAATGTGCAATGATTATTCATTAGTGAAGAATCCTGTTGGGATTCTCAACAGTGAAGATTGCAATATCTTAACAAATATAGATACAAATTATATGATTAACTATTTAAAAACCAGGCTTTTTTTTTCATCAGAATTCTACCAAAGATGAGAAAATAAATTCACGTGAAAATATATTTATAGATTTCATAAAACCACATGATTTTGTAAGTTAACATTAATTCCATTCAACAATATTTACTGCATTACACAAATCTCAACTAAACTGGGATGTTGGAAATTCTTCAAAAAATTAAATTGGGACACCTGAGTGGCACAGTTGGTTAAGCATTTGACTTTAGCGTAGGTCATGATCTCAGATCCTGGGATTGAGCTCCCCACTCAGCAGGGAGTCTGCTTCTCCCTCTTACTCTGTCTCTCCCCTGGCTCATGTTCTCTCTCTCTCTCTCAAATAAATAAAATCTAAAAAAATAAACAAACAAACAAACAAATAAATAAATAATTCAAATCAAATTAAAAAATCAATCAGGAAGCTATGGAAACTATTGTGAATAAGTATTATATGCAACAATCTTTAATGCAGTGTAACTTTGTTTCTCTGAACACAGAGACATAAATTGATACACATAGAAAGGCAATCTTGCTGGATCATATGAATGGAAATGAAAACAAATTGAACCCCCTCAGGGTCCCTGGGTGACTCAGTTGGCTAAGTGTCCAACTCTTGGTTTTGGCTCAGGTCATGATCTCAGGGTTTCGAGACAGAGCCCTGCTTTAGGCTCTCCCTCTCCCTTTGCCCCTCCCCCTGCTCATGGTCTCTCTCTCTCTCTGTGTGTGTCAAATAAATCATGAAACTTAAAAACAAAAATAAAAGCAAAACAAAACAAAACAAAAAACTTTGTTTTAAGCCAGATGGTAAAAAAAAAAAAAAAAGTCATTATTTGTTGTATAAATCAAACTCTTCTCTGCTTTCAGTGACAATTTAACCTTACCAAAATGGAAGATAACACTGGATAGAAAATGCTTGTTCTGATATAGTGTGTGTGTGAGAGAGAGAGAGAGAGAGAGAAAGAAAGGGAGAGAGAATGAAAAAAAGGAAACACTGAGTAAATCGTACCTAATTGCAATTACAATAATTATAATTGAGAGACCACTGATTTATTAGATCAGGATACTTATTTTACAGGATACTTAAAATATACTTTCAATATCTAAATCCAATGCACAGTTTTTTTTAAATAAAAAATATTTTATTTATTTATTTGTCAGAGAGAGACAGAGTAAAGTAGGGGAAACAGCAGGCAGAGGGAGAAGGAGACTCTGTTGAGCTGAAAGCCCAATGTGGGATTCCATCACAGGACCCTGAGATCATTACCTGAGCCAAAGAAGCCAATGCTTAACTGACTATGGCCCCTAGGCATCCCCAGTGCACAGACTATAGCAGCATTATCAACAATATTCAAACTATGGAAAGATTCTAAATGTCCATTGACTTTTGAATGGATAGAGAAAATGGGTATATATATATATATATATATATACACACACACACACACGAATATATATGGGTATGTACCCATATATATACGAATATATATATGTATATATACATATATATGTTCTATAATATGTTTATATGGTATGATATATGGGTATATATATGAATATACATATATGTATATTCATATATATGCGATATAATATATTTGTATATTTTTATGTTTTATATATTTAAATATAATATATTTATGTGGTATGATATATATTATATATTATATATTATGGAATATTACTCAACGATCAAAAAGGATGAAACTGTGCCATTTGCAATGACATGGATAGGGCTAGATTGTATTATGCTAAGTGGAATAAGTCAGTCAGAGAAAGACAAATACCATATGATTTCAGTCATATGTAGACTATAAGAAACAAAATAGATGAACATATAAGAAGAGGGGAAAAAAGAGAGAGAAAGTTAAGCAAACCATAAGAGACTCTTGCCAATAGAGAATAAATTGAGGGTTGGTAGAGGGAAGTGAGTGAGGGATGGGCTAAATGGGGGATGCGTATTAAGACGGACACTTGTGATGAGCACTGGGTATTATATGTTAGTGATGAGTCACTAAATTTTACTCCTAAAACCAGTATCCCACTGTATGTTAGATACCTAAAATTTAAATAAAAATTTGAAAAAAAGGTAAACAACAAACATACACACTTGATACACAATAAATTATAAAATTACCTCTATATATTACTTTTTCAATATCACTCAAACATATTGATTTCACTAAACATGTAACCTCAAGCAATTACATTATTTAATCCTCCTTATTAACAATTGTAACATGTACTCATTTACTGAAACTTGGGATATGTTATCATCACTCATTTAGTAAAAAGGATGTCTTAATAGCACTGATTGTGATTCCATATTTATCTATAAGTTTGAATATGACTGAGTCTATAAAATTTTAAATATTAATCTTTACCCCATTATATCATTAAAGACTAATTAATTGGGAAAATCTTAGGGAGAGTAGGATATCTTTTGGATGAGCTGTTCAAAATTATTCACTGCAAAGAAAAATGAAGTCACCCTGAATATCCAGACATGCTATTCAATTGAATATTGTGACACTAAAAAAGACAGAAGATAATATACTATAAGGGAGACTGTGATTGTTAATTTTATGTGTCCACTTGGCTGGGCCACCATGTTACAATATTGGGTCAAACATGATCTGGATGTTTCTGTGAAGGTATTTTTTAGATGAGATTAGCATTAAAATCAGTAGACTTTGAATAAGGCAGATTATCTTCTATAATATCGATGGGTCTCTTCCAATCTGTTTGTAGATCTACCCTCGCAGATCCCAAAGGAATTCTCCCAGCAGAGTACCTTCAGGCTAGAACTGCATCTTTTCCCTAGGTCTCCAGCCTACTGGCCTACCCTGCAGATTTTGAATTTACCTAGTTTCCACAATTACTTGTGCCAGTTCTTAAAATAAATCTTCCTCCATCTACATACACATTCTGATGGTTCTATTTTCTCTGGAGAATGTTAATACAAGAACTTAAGAATAAACTTAAGAACTTAAGAATAAAGTTAAGAACTTAAGTTCTTAATAAACTTAAGAACTTAAGAATAAACAGGGTATATGTAGACACTGAGCTGCGAGAGTTCCTAGAAAAAGCTCAATATTCAAAAATCACTTTAACACCTGCTAACCTCCTAACTGGTATCATTATCAGTCTGTCGTTATTAAATTTGATTTTTGACGACATTTGACTAAATACACCAACTGTAGAATCTATTGTTAAAGAGCACTTTATTTTTTTTTTTTAAATTTTTTATTTTTTATAAACATATATTTTTTATATACATATATTTTTATCCCCAGGTCTGTGAATCACCAGGTTTACACACTTCACAGCACTCACCAAATCACATACCCTCCCCAATGTCCATAATCCCACCCCCTTCTCCCCAACCCCCTCCCCCTGGCAACCCTCAGTTTGTTTTGTGAGATTAAGAGTCATTTATGGTTTGTCTCCCTCCCAATCCCATCTTGTTTCATTTATTCTTCTACCCACTTAAGCCTCCATGTTGCATCACCACTTCCTCATATCAGGGAGATCATATGATAGTTGTCTTTCTCTGCTTGACTTATTTCGCTAAGCATGATACGCTCTAGTTCCATCCACGTTGTTGCAAATGGCAAGATTTCATTTCTTTTGATGGCTGCATAGTATTCCATTGTGTATATATACCACATCTTCTTGATCCATTCATCTGTTGATGGACATCTAGGTTCTTTCCATAGTTTGGCTATTGTGGACATTGCTGCTATAAACATTCGGGTGCATGTGTCCCTTTGGATCACTACATTTGTATCTTTAGGGTAAATACCCAATAGTGCAATTGCTGGGTCATAGGGCAGTTCTATTTTCAACATTTTGAGGAACCTCCATGCTGTTTTCCAGAGTGGCTGCACCAGCTTGCATTCCCACCAACAGTGTAGGAGGGTTCCCCTTTCTCCGCATCCTCGCCAGCATCTGTCATTTCCTGACTTGTTGATTTTAGCCATTCTGACTGGTGTGAGGTGATATCTCATTGTGGTTTTGATTTGTATTTCCCTGATGCCGAGTGATATGGAGCACTTTTTCATGTGTCTGTTCGCCATCTGGATGTCTTCTTTGCAGAAATGTCTGTTCATGTCTTCTGCCCATTTCTTGATTGGATTATTTGTTCTTTGGGTGTTGAGTTTGCTAAGTTCTTTATAGATTCTGGACACTAGTCCTTTATCTGATATGTCGTTTGCAAATATCTTCTCCCATTCTGTCAGTTGTCTTTTGATTTTGTTAACTGTTTCCTTTGCTGTGCAAAAGCTTTTGATCTTGATGAAATCCCAGTAGTTCATTTTTTCCCTTGCTTCCCTTGCCTTTTGCGTTGTTCCTAGGAAGATGTTGCTGCGGCAGAGGTCGAAGAGGTTGCTGCCCGTGTTCTCCTCAAGGATTTTGATGGATTCCTTTCGTACATTGAGGTCCTTCATCCATTTTGAGTCTATTTTTGTGTGTGGTGTAAGGAAATGGTCCAATTTCATTTTTCTGCATGTGGCTGTCCAATTTTCCCAGCACCATTTATTGAAAAGGCTGTCTTTTTTCCATTGGACATTCTTTCCTGCTTTGTCGAAGATTAGTTGACCATAGATTTGAGGGTCTATTTTTGGGCTCTCTATTCTGTTCCATTGATCTATGTGTCTGTTTTTGTGCCAGTACCATGCTGTCTTGATGATGACAGCTTTGTAATAGAGCTTGAAGTCCGGAATTGTGATGCCACCAACGTTGGCTTTCTTTTTCAATATCCCTTTGGCTATTCGAGGTCTTTTCTGGTTCCATATAAATTTTAGAATTATTTGTTCCATTTCTTTGAAAAAGATGGATGGTACTTTGATAGGAATTGCATTAAATGTGTAGATTGCTTTAGGTAGCATAGACATTTTCACAATATTTATTCTTCCAATCCAGGAGCATGGAACATTTTTCCATTTCTTTGTGTCTTCCTCAATTTCTTTCATGAGTACTTTAAATTCAAACAAATATATTACACACATATATTCAAACAAATATATTACACAGAGAATTAAACCAGTAAAGATTATTAATCATTAAACACTATGGTTTCATTGCACATGTGAGTGGTCCTCTGTATTAATAAAAACTTGTAACTAATAGACACAATAATGTCTAGCATTTACTGAGTGTTGTTTTGTACCAGGTCTTAAACTATGCATTTTACATTTACTCATTTAGTAGTAAAAACCAGTCTATGAGTTGACAACTACTGGCAATATACAGATGAGGAGGCAGGCCAGAAGAGGGAAAAATTATTTCCCTAGACTTTTAATAAGTAACTGGACTGGGAAGCAAATCCAGGTCTGTCTCATTCCAGAGACACAGATCCAGATACCACAACTTCTTGGTTAATAGCCAATCCTAAATTGTTCACAGTAAATGGCTCCTTAGTAATCATTCAGCATCACTAATTTATGTAAATCTTCAGTTCACTTCAATACATTTGGAAATATATGACTACCATTTTTACTTTCAGTTGTGAATAATATTCATTGGCAAATTTACTACTATAGTTCCTCAAAGTTTGCCAGGTTATAGAATATGATATCAGAGTCCTAGATTTTCAAGGCTTTAACATTACAGCTCATTCTTATAAAAAGTATATACACACTATCCTGTTTGGTCTTTTGTTTCGGATGAAATATAATATGACAATGTTTCACCAAACACATTTTACTAATGATTAATTTGAAAGATTGTACTGTGGAAAGGTTAAGGGCATAGCCTCTGGAGCCAGAATGTCTGGAAACAACTCTTAGCCCCTCTGCCATCTAGCTGTATGTACTAGGCCAAATCAGTCAAATTGCTGGGTCTCAGTTCTTCCATGTGTAAAAGTAGGGATAATAAAAGTGTCCACCTTCAAAGGGCTTTTGAGGGATATATGTTAGTCCATAATTGTAAAGCTGTTAGAACAGTCATAAACATGGTACAGAGTTGGAAGTGTTTCACTTACTTTAAATATTAGTTTAACACATACATATCTGAATGGAATTCTGTATTCTGAGGTTAAAATTGCAATTAATCTACATTTTAGGTAATGTTTTACCCAATGCTGTTTGGGTTATTTTTTCTAAGTTATAAAACTTTATCATACTCTTGGCTCCGTTCTGTTCACTATGCTTGCTTAGTCAGCCTTAGAAGCCAGCCCCAATTACAAGCAGATACTTGGTCATCCATTATGCTAGCTCTGTTATTTAGGATCAGTAGTTAATGGATTTCTGATGTAGATGGAAGTTTTTCTGTAACTGAGATATCACTTTGACAGATGAGGTCACAATACTTTACTGATGCTCTTTCAAGCCTGAGGAATGCTTGCTAACACAGGCTCAGCTGAAGCATTTCAGAAGAAATGCATACTACCCAGCCATCTGGATCACTCAATACAGATACAATTTTTAAAATTTCTATTTCAAGGGTTTGAACAAACTCTACAAACCGAGAAAAGTAAAATTCTTGTTAATTAAATATTATCTTTTTAATGGGTAGTTTGAAAGGACTAGACACCTTCAGTAAAATGAAATACTGTTTTTGATGTAATTGTCATTAATTTGCATTCAAAGTTATTAAATTCAGTGTCTTTTCTCTCTAACAAAGCCCTGCTGTTTCATTTATATTGTCATATTTTCTGAGTAAAAGCTCCTGAAACAACAAGAATTAAAAAAAAATAGAATTTCATTTGAAAGTTTACTTTTTTTGTTGTTAAACCATTGCTATAATCACTGTAATATTAAGGCATTATGTAATTCTGTTTAGGAAACTAGGGCACTAAATGTTTTTAGAGTTTTCTTCATTAGGAACAAACAAAATTAGAAAATTACCTTAATTTTTTTCATCCTACCTTGAATAGATAAAAATGTCAATTTACAGTTCAAATGAGGCTAATTTGCATTTTTTGTAGATTGAAAAGAAGTAATATGAATATCTGTGTTAGTGGAAATATCACAATATATTTTCAGATATGTGAATCACTGGAAATAAAGAAATTATATACAGTGTGTAGAGAGCAAATACATGTAAAAACATCATAATGGCACTAAATAGAGTTCAGATTTATAATTTCATATGTATAATGAACTAAAATGCTATATGGATATTGTATTTAAATGAATATGTTTCATTCTGTTAGTAGCAGGAAATAAGTTAATGTTTTCTTGTTTATTTAGAGAAGGGAAAGTTTATTTAGAGGAGGGTCAAGTGGAGATATGGGCGTTGGTCAGAAGCACAGACCGGTCACCTGCTGTAAAAGGAAGAAAGAGAATATCTGGGTAAGGAAGAAATAGGCCACACAATTGGTAGAGGGAGCATGCAGAAGCTCTTTGTAATTGCTTCTATTGTTTTAGTGAAATACAAAGCAAGCTTATTAGCTGAGAATAGGGAATGGAGAGTAGGTATCAGGAAATTGAGAGAGGAGAAAAATATGGAAAAGTAAGTAGAACAGAGTATGAGTTGACTAGGTAGCAGAATAATAATCCAGTGTTTTTTAACCTTTCTTTTCCTCAAATTCACTCAAAGTATTTGTTGGAAATAGAGATTCTTGTGAAGATTTTGATTCCATATATAGGTTTGCTCAGCAATCTTCTTATAACAGGGACCACAGGCAATGGTAGGATTATCTACAATTAGAAAACTGGATTTGAATAATTAATAAGACTATTGCTCTCTTTTATGTAAGTAGTGCACTGGATAATACCTGGGTTAAAAAATGAATAATATAGTCTTTTATGCTAAATGTGGGAAATACTACAAGCACACATACACACATACTCACAAACACACACAATTCCAAGTAAATTTAACTATACTGTGAAACATTCAATTGTAAATGATAAATATGACATAAAAAACAGCTTAAAATTTTTCGGTTTTGTTTCTTAAATCAGAATAACCAAACATCTTAGAGGAAGAATAGGGATGCTTTGTACGTAGAGACTTTGCACTGATGCCGGTAAGTAGAGAAGGATGTAATCTATCTTTAGAAGAAGATAGATCTCACTGAAGAATTTTTTCCCTTCCTCTTTCTTTCTTCCTCCCTTTCTCTCTCTCTATTTCTGAAGCAATTTTCTTATAATCAAGAATAAAAGATAAGAAGAATCGGGTACTTTCATACTTTAGGTATACATTAAGACATGCAAAGTACAAAGAATAACACAAAGATTGAAATGAAATTTTAAAAGATTCATGCTCCCAGAACTTACAATTTTATGTGGAGACGAACTACAGATTTGTGTGACCGGGAAGGTAAAGCAGAGAATCCTTTGAGGAACTACAGAAAATCACCCTCTACAGTAAAGGGTGGGGAAGTTTTGGTGAAAGTTAGCAAAAGCTGCATTAAACTAAAGCTGAAGTAATAATCCAGAATAACACATGGGTGTACGTGTGTATGTGTGTGTGCATGTGTATGTGCATATGAACACACATCTGTGAGTACCGGATCAGGTTGGGCTTTTCAGAATGTAAATTCAATCCAATCCAGTACTCAAAGTTCTGTGATGAGGACCCAACCATATTTATGTTTCAAAGCCTGACAATCTGACTGATATATGTGTTTTTAAAGATTTTTTTTCTATTTATCTGAGAGAGAAAGAGAGAGAGCAAGCACGAATGGGGGTAGGGACAGTGGAGGAGGGAGAAGCAGGCTCCCCACTGAGCAAGAAGCCTAATGTGGGTCTCAGCCACAGGACCCCAAGTTCATGACCTGAGCTGAAGACAGACGCTTAAAGATGAGCCATGGCAGGATATGACAGAGGAGTTCCACCAGCAGGGGTAAAGGAGCCATAAGGAAGAACACCTGAGGGTGTTTTAAGTAACAACAAAAGTCAGTATGATTTATGCATAATATGATAGAGGAATGTAAGCGAGTTTAGGAAGTTAGGCAAAATAACTATAACTACAAGTAAGGTGGTAATACTGGAAATGAACAAAAAGAAATCAGCATATAAAAAGAAGGCTGAATCAGTTAGAATAAACAATCCATTGCTATGGAGAAAGAGTCATTTCTTGTAATGAAGGTCTGTACATAAGCTAGGAACTGAATTATGGCTCCTCAAAATTCCTATGTTGAAGCCCTAATCTCCAGTGTGAAGATATTTGGAGATGGGGATTTGGGGAGGTAAGTAGGTATAGATAAGACCAGGAGGGTGGGTTCCTCAGAGGTAATCAGTGCCCCTTTATGAAAAGAACAATTTTTTTTTTTTTTTCTCATCCACTCATAATGTGAGAAAAGAGAAAGAAGATGGCTACCTATATACCAGAAAGAGTCCACATCTTTAAAAGATTGCCTGGCACCCTGATCTCAGACCTGAAGCTCTGTAACTATAAGAAATAAATGGTTATGGAGTAATCCACTCAAGCTATAATATTTTATAATAGACTGAGTAGACTAAGATGTACATTATTTCAGTTTTCTGTATTGAAAAAATGTACTTCTTTTGCCTGGATTTTTTTTTCTTTAAAGATTTTAGTTATTTACCTATTTGAGATAGTGACAGAGAGAGCACACATGTGCACCAGAGTGGAGGAAAGGGCAGAGAGAGAGAGAGAGAAGCAAATTCCCTGCATAGCAGGGAACCCAACATTTTGGGGCTCAATCTCAGGAATTCCAGGAATCATGAACAGAGCCAAAGGCAAATGCTTAACTGAGCTACCCAGGAATCCCTTTGCCTTGATTTTGATAGATATTTTTCTTCTAACAAATTTTAGGTTGGCAGTATCTTTTTTCAATGTTTTAAAAATAATCCTTTCCTAGCTTACACTTTTTTGGACAAGTTTATTACTCTTTACTCTTCTATAAATAATGTGTCATTATTCTCTGCCTTTAAGAGTTTAACATTTATTTTTTCTAATTTGATTGTGATGTCCCTTAGCAGCTTTCTTTAGGTATATTATGATTTGGGGTCATAGAGGTTTTAGACCTGTGAGTTAGCAATTTTTATCAAATTCTAAATATATTTTATACATATAGATGTATAAATTTTTCAGATTTTGTTAGCCTCTCTTGTCTAACTTCTCCTGGGACTCCAATCACTTATATTTTAGATTACTTGATAATGTCTCACAGGTAACTGGTTTTTCTATTTTTTTTTTCTGTCTATAATTTTGGATTGTTTGTTACTATGCCTTCAAGTTCACTGATCTTTTTATCAGCAGCATCTAATCTTGGACATGCATCCAGTGACATATTCACTTCAGATATTATAGTTTTCATCACTCAATATTTACTTTGAGTTTTTATTTTTCTATTTCTTTCCCTATGTTCATGTTTACTCTATCATCTTGGACATAAGAAATATCATGTTCAGAGTAATTATTTCAAAGGCTATTTCTGCTACTTCTGTGCTCTTTTTCATTTCTTAGTCTAGTCTAATAATTTCTTTTTTACATGAATGTGGTTCATAATTTCTTACTCTTTGCAGGCCTAATAAGTTTGAACTGGTTGCTGTGTTCTTTATGTTGTTGGGTGTTGGGGTCTTTATCTTATACATTTTTATATGATATGCAACTAAGTTATGTGGCATCAATTGGGTCATTTCAACTTCTTTCTTAAAATTAGCAAGCATTGTATTTTAGATCAGTTTTAGGTTCACAAATTTTTATTAGATACATCACAATGTAGATCAATTGATTTGCAACCTTTCTTCCTCATTCTTTTTTTTTTTTTTTTAAGAGAGTAATAATCAGATTTACTGGCAACAATCAAAGGATAATTTATGCCTACAAAAAGTCAAGTTGATGCTAAAAATCTTTTTCTATCTTTTCCATACTCTTATATCACCAATAAAATTTATTTTAAAGGTAATATGGGGTTAAGACAAATACCATGGAACATTCAGAAGTCATTCACAGTGATTTATACTTAAGCAAATAGAAATCTATTTCTCAAAGCTTGTTTTTGTATTACCAGGAAATTTTAACAATATTCCCACTGCTACTCTCTCCCAATACTTATTTAGTCTTTTTGAAAATGATCATGTATTGGGCCACCTGGGCAGCTCAGTCAGTTAAGTATCTGAATACTGAGTTCAGATTAGGTCTTGATCTCAGGGTTGTGAGTTCAAGCACTGGGCTCCAGGCTGGGTGTGTAGCTGACTAAAAAGAAAAAAATGATCATGTGTTGATTATTTAAAATAATAAATCAGTAAGAAATAAATATCTTAGAAGTGTCTTCAATTTCCTTCCCTTTCTTTTGACATTTGCATTTTATCAACTATTTAGGAAAAAAGTGCTCTGCAAAATAAAATTAGATAACTTTACATTAAGGAGAACAAAGATTCAGGAAAAATATCAAATATTTCTAATGTTATTACATTAGATGATTTAACTTAGACCTATGAATCTTATCTACCTTTGACCATAATGGAATGAAAAATATTCCACATCACAACCACATGTTATGTATGCCTATATATGGGGATATAACCTGAAAGAAAATATGTAGGAAATAATATCCTTCCTTTATGCAATACACTATTTTCCATTTTATCCAATTACAGTCTTATATTTCATTATTTTTTATTTAAAATAAGGATTGTAATTCACTAAATTGCCTTCATGATCCAATAATAGGTCATGATCTGTGAACAGCCTTACTCTATGCATTTCTCTTAAACTGAATATACCAATATAAAAACTTTGGGAAACAATCATTAATAAATAGATGTAGTAATTAGTAAATATTATAAAGCACTTAATAAATTCTGGATACATTTAAGAATTCTTCATATTTAACACCTCAACTCCTGAGAAAGAAATTTTGGAGAGCCACAATTCAAACTTTGATTTTTAAATAGTACATTTCCAGATTTTCAGGAAATTCTGGAATTTGCTGCCATCCAGAGCTTTTTATTGATGTTTTTCAATGATTTAAATATTTTCAATATAGGAAAGCATAAATTAATAAGGAGAGAGAAACAGATTTTATCAGTATGTTTGACATACAGTTTGAACAGCAAGTACAAACTATTATAGCAGAAAACTAACAATTCTTCATGGAACAATTGTATTTTATTTAGAACACAGGTAAACTTAAAATTATAGTTGTATAAAGTAGTAACTTGCATAAATGGTTTAAAGAAGGCATGGAAGATTGATTTCATGGGCATTTACCTGGAAACCAGATGTCATGTATCCATATCTGAAATGACTAAAATTACCGTCACATTGAATTATGTGAGCAGCATGTCATCAGATAAATGAGCATTATGAATAGATTAAAGGAAAGTCATGTTTCCAGAATAGGTACTTCAATTACATTCTTTGGTCATTCAAGTACCCACTATTTTACCAAATAGAATGACATAGTCATTATTGTGGTTCGGAGTTTTTAAATAAAAGTAAACATATTCTGTATCTGTTTTCTTCACCTGGAATGTTCATCAGAGATCCTAGGATTGTCACTGAAAGAGAGTTATTGATTTATCCCACTGCCACATCTTCCCAGGCATTCTGGAGATTACCTCTCTCATCTCATTTCATTTCTTTATGTTATTTTTACTACTATCCGCTCCCAGGAGTGTCCGGAACACCCTTCAGGTAATTTCTTTCAATTATAAGGTCCAGAAGATGGATGAGTGATGTAAAGATTTTGTAGATGATTTATCAAGAAAATAACTTCTAGAAGGTAATGAACATCATACATACCAAACATTTTAACCCCTATCTCTGCATATAACTAGAACTTATTTCTCTCTCTGACTCTAGCTCTCTGGCCTCCCATTCTTCCCACCCCACCTTTGGCCAGTATTTTTATGAGATGAAGCCAACACACTCTCCAGTAAAGGAATATAAAAATGATGTTCACATTCTGTGTTGTTTTTGTTTTTTTTTTTTTGAAGTTACAGATATCATTCAGCTTAATCTTAAAAATAGTCCTGTGGTTGATGTGTGTTATCAACATTTTACAGAAGCTGTATGGGGAATACTTTAATAAGTGCTCCAGTTTGTTTGCTGTTGTTATACATTTCGGATGTAATCTGTATTATATGTGCTGTTTAATAATTTTCTTCAGATTTAATAAAGTGTGTACAGTAAATCCCATAAAAACAAATGCTCCTATTCAAGGTTACAATTGAGAATAGTTACTTGGTAAGAGTAAAAACGTCCCTAAGGTGGGCTTTAGAATCAATGTCAACAGTGTGAATGAATCTGAACAGTTAAGTTGATTGTTCATTTGTCTCAAGATATTTTCTAATTTCTAATATCTCAAGATATTTTCTAATTTCTAATTCCCCTTTTGATTTCTTCTTCGACCCATTGGTCATTAAAGAGCATGCTGTTTAATTTTTAATTTTAATGTGAATTTCCCAGTTTTTCTTCTGATTTCTACTGATTTCTAGTTTCATTCCACTGTAGTTGGCAAAGATATTTAGTATGACTTTAATTTTCTTAAACTTGTGAAGAATCATTCTGTGAATTAATATGTGATTTATCATGGAGAATGTCCTGCATGTTCTTCAGAATAATATTCTACTTTTGGGTTGAATGTTCTGTATATGTCTATTAGGTCCATTGGATCTATAGTATTCAATCCACGGTGTTTTTGGTTATCTGTTTGGAAATTTCTTTTTTTCTTTTCTTTTTTTAAAATTTACATTGCAGTTAGTTAATATACAGCATAATAGTAGTTTCATGTATACAATATAGTGATTCATCACTTTCATACATCACCTGGTGCTCATCACAACAAGGGTATTCCCTTATTCCTACCATATATTTAACCCATCCTCTCACTCACCTCCCCTTTGGTAACCATCAGTTTGTTCTCAGTAGTTAAGAGTCTGTTCTTGGTTTGCCTGTCTCTCTTTTCATCCCATTTGCTTGTTTTCTTTGTTTCTTAAATTCCACATATGAGTGAAATCATATAGTATCTGCCTTTCTCTTTCTGACTTATTTTGCTTGCCATAATACTCTCTAGCTCTATTCATGTCCTTGTAAATAACAATATTTTGTTCCTTTTTATGGCTGAGTAATATTCTATTGTGTGTGTGTGTGTATATATATATATATATTTGTTTATATATACCATATTTTTATCCATTCATCTATCAAAGGATACTTGAGATGCTTCCATAATTTAACTATTGTATATAATGCTGATTATATACAATATACACAATAATATTATATTATATACAATAATAATGTATAAATTAACTATTGTATATAATTATATATATATATATTTAGAGGGATATATATATCTCCCTCTGAATTAGTGTTTTTGTATTGTTTGGGTAAATACCCCTTGCATGATTACTGGATCATAAAATGATTCAACTTTTAACTTTTTGAGGAGCCTCCATACTATTTTCCGGAGTGGCCACAGCAGTTTATATTCTTCCCAACAGTGTAAGAAGTTTCACCTTTCTCTA